>NW_028163050.1:202757-246701 GCF_964263955.1 Coregonus lavaretus | reverse complement strand
ATGTACTGGGCCATACGCACTATCCTCTGTAGTGCCTTGCGGTCGGAGGTCGAGCAGTTGCCATACAAGGCGGTGATGCAACCAGTCAGGATGCTCTCGATGGTGCAGCTGTAGAAATGTTTGAGGATCTGAGGACCCATGCAAAATCTTTTCAGTCTCCTGAGGGGGAATAGGCTTTGTCGTGCCTTGGTGTGTTTGGACCATGATAGTTTGTTGGTGATGTGGACACCAAGGAACTTGAAGCTCTCAACCTGTTCCACTACAGCCCCGTCGATGAGAATGGGGTCGTGCTCAGTCCTCTTTTTTTTCCTGTAGTCCACAATCAGCTCCTTTGTCTTGGTCACGTTGAGGGAGAGGTTGTTATCCTGGCACCACACGGCCAGGTCTCTGACCTCCTCCCTATAGGCTGTCTCATCGTTGTCGGTGATCAGGCCTACCACTGTTGTGTCATCGGCAAACTTAATGATGGTGTTGGAGTCGTGCCTGGCCATGCAGTCATGGGTAAACAGGGAGTACAGGAGGGGACTGAGCACGCACCCCTGAGGGGCCCCCGTGTTGAGGATCAGCGTAGCAGATGTGTTGTTACCTACCCTTACCACCTGGGGGCGGCCTGTCAGGAAGTCCAGGATCCAGTTGTAGGGGGAGGTGTTTAGTCCCAGGATCCTTAGCTTAGTGATGAGCTTTGAGGGCACTATGGTGTTGAACGCTGAGCTGTAGTCAATGAATAGCATTCTCACGTAGGTGTTCCTCTTGTCCAGGTGGGAAAGGGCAGTGTGGAGTGCAATAGAGATTGCATCATCTGTGGATCTGTTGGGGCGGTATGCAAATTGGAGTGGGTCTAGGGTTTCTGGGATAATGGTGTTGATGTGAGCCATGACCAGCCTTTCAAAGCACTTCATAGCTACAGACGTCAGTGCTACGGGTCGGTAGTCATTTAGGCAGGTTATCTCAGTGTCCTTGGGCACGGGGACTATGGTAGTCTGCTTGAAACATGTTGGTACAGTGAGGGAAAAAACTATTTGATCCCATGCTGATTTTGTACGTTTGCCCACTGACAAAGACATGATCAGTCTATAATTTTAATGGTAGGTTTATTTGAACAGTGAGAGACAAAATAACAACAACAAAATCCAGAAAAACGCATGTCAAAAATGTTATAAATTGATTTGCATTTTATTGAGGGAAATAAGTATTTGACCCCTCTGCAAAACATGACTTAGTACTTGGTGGCAAAACTCTTTTTGGCAATCACAGAGGTCAGACGTTTCTTGTAGTTGGCCACCAGGTTAGCACACATCTCAGGAGGGATTTTGTCCCACTCCTCTTTGCAGATCTTCTCCAAGTCATTAAGGTTTCGAGGCTGACGTTTGGCAACCCGAACCTTCAGTTCCCTCCACAGATTTTCTATGGGATTAAGGTCTGGAGACTGGCTAGGCCACTCCAGGACCTTAATGTGCTTCTTCTTGAGCCACTCCTTTGTTGCCTTGGCCGTGTGTTTTGGGTCATTGTCATGCTGGAATACCCATCCACGACCCATTTTCAATGCCCTGGCCGAGGGAAGGAGGTTCTCACCCAAGATTTGACGGTACATTGCCCCGTCCATCGTCCCTTTGATGTGGTGAAGTTGTCCTGTCCCCTTAGCAGAAAAACACCCCCAAAGCATAATGTTTCCACCTCCATGTTTGACGGTGGGGATGGTGTTCTTGGGGTCATAGGCAGCATTCCTCCTCCTCCAAACACCGCGAGTTGAGTTGATGCCAAAGAGCTCCATTTTGGTCTCATCTGACCACAACACTTTCACCCAGTTCTCCTGTGAATCGTTCAGATGTTCATTGGCAAACTTCAGACGGGCCTGTGTATGTGCTTTCTTGAGCAGGGGGACCTTGCGGGCGCTGGAGGATTTCAGTCCTTCACGGCGTAGTGTGTTACCAATTGTTTTCTTGGTGACTATGGTCCCAGCTGCCTTGAGATCATTGACAAGATCCTCCCGTGTAATTCTGGGCTGATTCCTCACCGTTCTCATGATCATTGCAACTCCACGAGGTGAGATTTTGCATGGAGCCCCAGGTCAAGGGAGATTGACAGTTATTTTGTGTTTCTTCCATTTGGGAATAATCGCACCATCTGTTGTCACCTTCTCACCAAGCTGCTTGGCGATGGTCTTGTAGCCCATTCCAGCCTTGTGTAGGTCTACAATCTTGTCCCTGACATCATTGGAGAGCTCTTTGGTCTTGGCCATGGTGGAGAGTTTGGAATCTGATTGATTGATTGCTTCTGTGGACAGGTGTCTTTTATACAGGTAACAAACTGAGATTAGGAGCACTCCCTTTAAGAGTGTGCTCCTAATCTCAGCTCGTTACCTGTATAAAAGACACCTGAGAGCCAGAAATCTTTCTGATTGAGAGGGGGTCAAATACTTATTTCCCTCATTAAAATGCAAATCAATTTATAACATTTTTGACATGCGTTTTCTGGATTTTGTTGTTGTTATTCTGTCTCTCACTGTTCAAATAAACCTACCATTAAAATTATAGACTGATCATTTCTTTGTCAGTGGGCAAACGTACAAAATCAGCAGGGGATCAAATACTTTTTTCCCTCAGTGTATTACAGACTCAGTCAGGGACATGTTGAAAATGTCAGTGAAGACACTTGCCAGTTGGTCAGCACATGCTCGGTGTACACGTCCTGGTAATCCGTCTGGCCCTGCGGCCTTGTGAATGTTGACCTGCTTAAAAGTCTTACTCACATCGGCTACGGAGAGCGTGATCACATAGTCATCCGGAACAGCTGGTGCTCTCATGCATGCTTCAGTGTTGCTTGCCTCGAAGCGAGCATAGAAGTTGTTTAGCTCGTCTGGTAGGCTTGTGTCACTGGGCAGCTCGCGGCTGTGCTTCCCTTTGTAGTCTGTAATAGTTTTCAAGCCCTGCCACATCCGACAAGCATCAGAGCCGGTGTAGTACGATTCAATCTTAGTCCTGTATTGACTCTTTGCCTGTTTGATGGTTCGTCTGAGGGCATAGCAGGATTTCTTATAAGCGTTCGGGTTAGAGTCCCGCTCCTTGAAAGCGGCAGCTCTACCCTTTAGCTCAGTGCGGATGTTTCCTGTAATCCATGGCTTCTGGTTGGGGTATGTACGTACGGTCACTGTGGGGACGACGTCATCAATGCACTTAATGATGAAGCCAGTGACTGATGTGGTGTACTCCTCAATGCTATCTGAAGAATCCCGGAACATGTTCCAGTCTGTGCTAGCAAAACAGTCCTGTAGCTTAGCATCTGCGTCATCTGACCACTTTTTTATTAACAGAGTCACTGGTGCTTCCTGCTTTAGTTTTTGCTTATATGCAGGAATCAGGAGGATAGAGTTATGGTCAGATTTGCCAAATGGATGGTGAGGGAGAGCTTTGTATGCGTCTCTGTGTGTGGAGTAAAGGTGGTCTAGAGTTTTTGTTCCTTTGGTTGCACATTTAACATGCTGGTAGAAGTTAGGTAGAACGGATTGTCGGGTGTCTGTAGGATATCCTTCGCGTCCGACTTGTTGAATAATTTGTTTTGGTCCAATACGAGGTGAGTAATCGCTGTCCTGATATCCAGAAGCTCTTTTTGGTTATAAGAGACAATGGCAGAAACATTATGTACAGAATAAAGGACAAATAACGCGAAAAAACACACATAATAGTACAATTGGTTAGAGGGCTGTAAAACGGCAGCCATCTTCTCCGGCGCCATCTTCGATTCTAGTCATGAAATCTATGCAGCCTACTCAATCACTTTTTGTAGCTACTGTTTACAGGCCTCCTGGGCTGTATACAGAGTTCATCACTGAGTTCCCTGAATTCCTATCAGACCTTGTAGTCATGGCAGATAATATTCACATTTTTGGTGACTTCAATATTCACATGGAAAAGTCCACAGACCCACTCCAAAAGGCTTTTGGAGCCATCATCGACTCAGTGGGTTTTGCTCAATATGTCTCCGGACTCATTTCCACAGTCATTCCCTGGATCTAGTTTTGTCCTGTGGAATAAATGTTGTGGATCTAAAAATTTTCCTCATAATCCTTGAATATTGGACCACCATTTTATTACATTTGCAATCGCAACAAATAATCTGCTCAGACCCCAACCAAGGATCATCAAAAGCCGTGCTATAAATTCTCGGACAACCCAAAGATTCCTAGAGGCCCTTCCAGACTCCCTCCACCTACTTAAGGATGTCGGAGTTCAAAAATCAGTTAACAACCTGACTGAGGATCTACATTTAACCTTGCATAATACCCTAGATGCAGTCACACCCCTAAAAACAAACATTTGTCACAAAAAATTAGCTACCTGGTACACAGTAAATACCAGAGCCCTGAAGCAAGCTTCCAGAAAATTGGAATGGAAATGGTGCTCCACCAAACTGGAAGTCTTCCAACTAGCTTGGAAAGACATTACCGTGCAATATCGAAGAGCCCTCACTGCTGCTCGATCATCCTGCTTTTTTCCATCTTCGTAACATTGCTAAAATCAGAAACTTTTTTCCAAAAATGATGCAGAAAAGCTAATCCATGCTTTTGTCACTTCTAGATTAGACTACTGCAATGCTCTACTCTCCGGCTACCCGGATAAAGCATTAAATAAACTTAAGTTAATGCTAAACACGGCTGCTAGAATCTTGACTAGAACCAAAAAATGTGATCAAATCACTCCAGTGCTAGCCTCTCTACATTAGCTTCCTGTTAAGGCTAGGGCTGATTTCAAGGTTGTAATGCTAACCTACAAAGCATTACATGGGCTTGCTCCTACCTATCTCTCCGATTTGGTCCTGCCGTACATACCTACATTACGTTACGGTCACAAGACGCAGGCCTCCTTAATGTCCCTAGAATTTCGAAGCAAACAGCTGGAGGCAGGGCTTTCTCCTACAGAACTAAATTTTTATGGAATGGTCTGCCTATCCATGTGAGAGACGCAGACTGGTTCTCGACCTTTAAGTCTTTACTGAAGACTCATCTCTTCGGTAGGTCCTGTGATTGAGTGTAGTCTGGCCCAGGGGTGTGAAGGTGAACGGAAAGGCACTGGAGCGACGAACCGCCCTTGCTGTCTCTGCCTGGCCGGCTCCCCTCTCTCCACTGGGATTCTCTGCCTCTGCCCCTATTATGGAGGCTGAGTCACTGGCTTACTAGTGCTCTTCCATGCCGTCCCTAGGAGTGGTGCGTCACTTGAGTGGGTTGAGTCACTAACATGATCTTCCTGTCCGGTTTGTCGCCCTCTCGGGCTCGTGCGGTAGAGGAGATCTTCGTGGGCAATACTCAGCCTTGTCTCAGGGTAGTAAGTTGGTGGTCTGTTGATTTCCCTCTAGTGGTGTGGGGGCTGTGCTTTGGCAAAGTGGGTGGGGTTATGTCCTGCCTGGTTGGCCCTGTCTGGGGGTATCGTCAGATGGGGCCACAGTGTCCCCCGACTCCCCTGTCTCAGCCTCCAGTATATATGCTGCAATAGTCTATGTGCCAGGGGGCTAGGGTCAGTCTGTTATATCTGGTGTTATTCTCCTGTCTTATTCGGTGTCCTGTGTGAATTTAAGCATGCTCCCTCTAATTCTCTCTCTCTCCCTCCCTCCCTCCCTTCCCGGAGGACCTAAGCCCTAGGACCATGCCTCAGGACTACCTGGCCTGATGACTCCTGGCTGTCCCCAGTCCACCTGGTCATGCTGCTGCTCCAGTTTCAACTGTTCTGCCTGCGGTTATGGAACCCTGACCTGTTCACCGGACGTGCTACCTTGTCCCAGACCTGCTGTTTTCAACTCTCACTCTCTCTCTCTCTACCGCACCTGCTGTCTCGACCTCTGAATGCTCGGCTATGAAAAGCCAACTGACATTTATTCCTGAGGTACTGACCTGTTGCACCCTCTACAACCACTGTGATTATTATTTGACCCTGCTGGTCATCTA
Organism: Coregonus lavaretus; assembly: GCF_964263955.1. Lineage (NCBI taxonomy): Eukaryota > Metazoa > Chordata > Actinopteri > Salmoniformes > Salmonidae > Coregonus > Coregonus lavaretus. Next base: position 240,766 of record NW_028163050.1, on the reverse strand, counting down.
TGAACTTTTGAACATCTTGAAGAACAATCTGGCCTTAATGGCCATGTACTCTTATAATCTCCACCCGGCACAGCCAGAAGAGGACTGGCCACCCCTCAGAGCCTGGTTCCTCTCTAGGTTTCTTCCTAGGTTCCTGCCTTTCTAGGAGTTTTTCCTAGCCACCGTGATTCTACATCTGCATTGCTTGCTGTTTGGGGTTTTAGGCTGGGTTTCTGTATAGCACTGTGACATCTGCTGATGTAAAAAGGGGCTTTATAAATACATTTGATTGATGGATAATCAATTTTACTGTAGCCAACAGGATAATTCATTTTACTGTAGCCTACATGATAGCTATTGCATGAGTAGCTCACCATGGCATACAAACATAACATGGCATACAACTTCCAGCAGAGGAAAACAGTGCTGAGCGCTTTGTGTTTCTAGTGGGCTGATATAGCGAAGGCTTTTTGATTGATTGATATTTAAAACATGATCTATTGTATAGGTAGGCTACTGTATAGCTGATTGTGATCTGAATAAAATCAAATGAGACATATGACTTTTGTATAATCATATCAAAAGAGACAAGACCATAAAAGCGCATTCAGTGCGGTTCAAATGAATTAACATTATGCGCTAATGTGAAATCTTAAAAGACGTGAATCTTTGGGTATCATATTACGAAACTCCTCGGAAGCAGACCTAGTAGGTTATCTTCGCTCTCTCACACAAAACATCTCTAACTGGAGTAAAGGCCACTCCTCCTGATTTCTAGTGATGGGCATTCCGAGTCTTTTCGTTGAGCCGGCTCATTTGGCTCCGTTCCGTAAAAGAGCCGGCTCATTTCGCTCCCAAACGGCTCTTCGCTCAAAATGCTTAGAAATCGACAAATAACACTGAAAAAATAGCTAATCTCCTATGTAAAGCCCAAGAGGTAGGCTACCATTATGTCAGATCGTGAAATGCGCGTTCAAATACATTTTTACCTGGCCAAATAATTAGATGGCCTGCAAAAAATGTTTTTTTTAAGCACCCGAAAATCAGTGTGGCCCAGACTGACGCGCTCTCCCCACTATTTATTGTTTCTGAGGATTCACCCTCTTTAGATCAATATTTTGTAACTTATCTGCAGAAATGTTTTTGTTGAACTCAAAAACCAGTAGTAGCAGTGTGAAATGAACGTCTCTTTCACCGATGCGATTCGGTTCCCGACGTTCAACAATAAAGATCCGTTCAAACAGAGCCGTTCTTTCGCGAACGACCCATCACTACTGATTTCATGCGGTGGCCACCAACAGTTTGCCTCATTGTTCCCGGCTGGTTGGTACCGGACTGCGGACTTGCTCCTGAACGCAAGTGTTCATTGTCCTGCCATTGAATAGTCCGTCCACCTGCACTAAAAAGCTATGTGCAGAGAAATCATACATTTCAGAATGTTGCAAAACACAGGGAAAGTAACTAACTCAGATAGTTGGCATGTCTACGTTAGCCTCTTTCATAACTTGTTTAGTTGTCTCCTTCAAGCTTTTCGTAGATGAAGTTGGTGGCTAATGACTTGCATGTACCTAACTAGCTAGCTAAGCTGTTAGCAAAACACATGACAAGCCTTGCAAAATACTTATCCACAAGTTGTGCTGAAATGTGGCTAACCAGGTGTGTAATCATTACTCCAAACAGTTGCAAAAAGTTTCGTTTTACCACAAACGAGCGTTTCTATTGGACAGGTTCAGCAAATAGGGAGGGACCTACCTGACTCTGTCCAATAGAAACGCTCGTTTTCGTAGAAAAATGTTAAGATTACACCTATGTTAAATTTGCAAATCAGTTGGGGGCTTATTCATTACGCCGATTCTGTTGCAAAACGTTTAAATAACGGAACAAAACGGGGCGGGACCTACCTGAATTTGTCCAATAGGAACTCTCGTTTTGCTCTGTTTGCTTCCGTTTGGTTCGTAAACTGTTTCCGGAATGAATACACCCCTGGCTACGCAGTCTACTAAACTGTCGCGTTAGTGGCGACTGACACTGCTCTCAGGGCAGGTCTGCAGGGTTTCACTATGCAGGGTAAAAGCCGTTGTGTAGCAGCCAACCAATGAGTGACCTCTATCCCTCAACATGATGAAGATCTCACCATAATTTACATGTCCTCATTAATGAATGAATGAATGAATGGCACTCTAGTCATCTAGCCAAACTCTTGCCTGTCTCTTTCCTTGAGTTCTAGCCTGAGTGCTAGTCTGTTTGTGCTATCATGCCAACTCATTTGTCATTGTCAAACCAAACATGTGGTCCTCTGTAGCTCAGCTGGTAGAGCACGGCGCTTGTAACGCCAGGGTAGTGGGTTCGATCCCCGGGACCACCCATACGTAAAAATGTATGCACTCATGACTGTAAGTCGCTTTGGATAAAAGCGTCTGCTAAATGGCATATTATACTACTACATACTAAACATTTGTTCATGTTTGGCAGGACAATGAGTGACAAGGAGTTAGCGTGATGTCACAAACAGACCGGCTACTTGAATTAAAGGAGTTGAATGGATTCCAAATCAAATGTTATTGGTTGCATACACATATCTTGCAGGTGCAGCGGAATGCTTGTGTTTCTAGCTCCAACAGTGCAGTGATACTGAACAATGTACACAAATCCCCCAAAATAATGAAATCGAGCAATGTCCTGAATATATACAGAACAAAAATATAAATGCAACAATTTCAACGATTTTTACTGAGTTACAGTTCATATAAGGAAATCCGTCAATTGAAATAAATAAATTAGGCCCTAATATATAGATTTCACATGACTGGGAAGGGGCACAACCATGGGTGGCCCTGGGAGGGCATAGGTCTACCCTCTGGGGAGCCAGGCCCAGCCAATCCAAATTAATTTTTCCCCACAAAAGGGCTTTATTACAGACAGAAATACTCCTCAGTTTCATCAGCTGTCCGGGTTGGCTGGTCTCAGACGATCCCGCAGGTGAAGAAGCCGGACGTGGAGGTCCTGGGCTGGCGTGGTTACACGTGGTCTGTTGCGTTTATATTTTTGTTCAGTATAGTTTTATGCTTTCCCCAAACCATAGCCCTGACCTTAACCACTTGGAATTGATACCTAAACTTAACCCTTTGAGTTGTTTCTGTTTTGTAACTACACCTAATGAACCCTGTAACCACGCAGAATTAATAGGTACAAAAATCGACGTTCATCCAATTACGTCAAATCCCGAATTGAAACTGAGATCAGGTTGGATGCTTCACTTTTTTTTTTTTTTTTTTTTTTACCCATGAATTCAAATCATATGAAATTGTATTTGTCACATACACGTGTTTAGCAGATGTTATAGCGGGTGTAGCGAAATGCTTGTGCTTCTAGCTCCGACAGTGCAGTAATATCTAACAAGTAATATCTAACAATTTCACAACATATACCCAATACACACGAAACTAGTAAGGAATGGGATTTAAGAATATATACATATATGGACAAGCAATGACAGAGCGGCATGGACTAAGATACAGTATAATATTATAGAATAGAATACAGTATATACATATGAGATGAGTAGTGCAAGATATGTAAACATTATTAAGTGACTAGTGTTCCATTTCTTAAAGTGGTTACAGGGTTCATTAGTAATAATAATAATAATAATATGCCATTTAGCAGACGCTTTTATCCAAAGCGACTTACAGTCATGTGTGCATACATTTTTACGTATGGGTGGTCCCAGGGATGGAACCCACTACCCTGGCGTTACAAGCGCCATGCTCTACCAATTGAGCTACAGAGGACCACCAGTGGCAGCAACAGTCCTGAACTAGCCTATCCTATAGTTCAACCCATTCTTTACTGTGTGTGACTTACAGCAAGCTGGCAGGACAAACCCTGTTCATCACAGGAGCAAGTCGTGGAATAGGGAAAGCTATTGCACTCAATGCTGCCAGGGACGGTGCCAATGTCGTCACAGCTGCTAAAACCACACAGGCCCACCCCAAACTACCTGGGACCATCTACACAGCTCTGTTATGCCTTTTGGTTAATTGAATGACAAACCGTAGACGCGAGGTGAATCTTTGCATTAAGACTTATGTTTCTAAGCAAACTTGTGTGTGGAAGAATCTTTACATATTCACCACTTGACTGTCACTGTGACATGGAACTTTGTCTTTCTTAAACTCACCCATTAGTCCCTCCCAGTTTACCAGACATTCTTCAGTTTCATGACTGTTGAAGTATATGTGATACTAAGTACATTGGTATGTGTTGCTTGTCTCTCTCTCTGTGTGTGTGTGTGTGTGTTGCTAGTCGAGGCATTGGGAGGCAAAGCGTTGCCTTGTATCATAGACGTCAGAGATGAAGTGGCAACCTATTCCCTATATGGTGCATTACTTTTTTCAACCTCTACAGGATCGGTGCCCCTTGTACGGGACGGTTGTTGCTCAATATGTGATATGGAACTAGAATGGTGTTGTAAACAGCCAACTATCCGGGACGTAGCTTAAATTCTTGTTAATCTAACAGTGTCCAATTTACAGTAGCTATTACAGCTAAAAAAATACCATGCTATTGTTTGAGGATAGTGCACAACAACATAGCTGTTAGAGTTGTTTATTAACCATTATTTTACCAGGTATATTGACAGGAAACAGTGCACTACTTTCTCTTGTCCTCTAAGGACCTGGAGAAGAGTTGACAACATAGTGCACTACTTTCTCCTGTACACTAATGACCCGGAGAAGAGTTGCAGCGAAGAGGAGAAAGCTAGAAAAAAATGTGTAGCTCTCATGTTAAATATAGTAAAATATCGTCTGCGTATAATGAGATGAAGTGATCGGTAGATTTGAGGGAAATTGGTGTTATTTCCTTCATTTGACGAATTTCCTGGGCAAGAGGTTCCATGCATACTAAGAATAGCAGTGGAGAAATTGGATCACCTTGTCTGCTGCTTCTAGTGATTCTGAACGGAGCAGATGTTGCCTGTTATAACTATGGCTGAGGGATTGGCATATAGCATTTTAATCATACTAATGAAATTGGAGCCAATTCCCATATGTTCCAAGACAGACCAGAGTTATGACCATTCTAGTCTATCAAAAGCTTTTTCTGCATGGAGAGATAATCCAGCCCAAGGAGCTTCTGTTTCTGATGAAGCATCTAAGATACGGAATTGTCGACCTGAGGTTTTTCGAGAATAAAAATGTTTTAACAAACCCGCTTTGGTCAGTGTCGACCAATTTGGGTAAGTAAGTCTCGAGACGGTAGACATTTGAAAAATAATTAGGGTGGGTAATGAAGACTTGATGAATTAGGGTGGGTAATGAAGACTTGATGAATTAGGGTGGGCAATGAAGACTTGATGAATTAGGGTGGGCAATGAAGACTTGATGAATTAGGGTGGGCAATGAAGACTTGATGAATTAGGGTGGGTAATGAAGACAAGGAAAAAAATAGGCTAAATATATAGTGCTCTACTAAATATATAGTGCTCTACTTTTGACCAAAGCCCTATGGGGAATAGGACACAGACTTGGAGTGATAAATGCTCAGTAGATGTGTCAATGTCTAATGTATAATGTGTCAGTCTGTTAATGTTAACATGTTGTAGTATTGTCTCTAAGGTTGTTGTTCAGGTATAAACATGTAGTGTTTTCTCTGTGGTCCTTAAAGGTATTGATATCCTGCTGAACGATGCCATTAACCTGACGGTAACCCTGGAGACTGAACGATGCCAGTGCCATTAACCTGACGGTAACCCTGGAGACGCCCATGAAGAAGGTGGACCTCACAGGGACCTATCAGACATGAATTAATGGCTGTCGTAGCCGGCCGCGACTGGGAGACCCATGGGGCGGCGCACAATTGGCCCAGCGTCGTCCAGGGTAGGGGAGGGAATGGCCGGCAGGGATGAAGCTCAGTTGGTAGAGCATGGCGTTTGCAACGCCAGGGTTGTGGGTTCGATTCCCACAGGGGGCCAGTATGAAAAATAAAAACAATTATGTATTCACTAACTGTAAGTCGCTCTGGATAAGAACCTCTGCTAAATGACCAAACTAAAATGTTGTTCATTTGTTAGCTTTGTGAAATAATGAAGTAGTAGTATTTAATGCCAGCAGATGGCAGTGCAATCTTGTCTGCAGTACTCTATGCTTGTCAGCTGATTACCTATGTGTAATACAGGGCTTGGCATTCGGAAAGTATTCAGACCTCTTCCCTTTTTCCACATTTTGTTATGTTACAGCTTTATTCTAAAATGGATGTAAAAATAAATGAATAAATACCTCATTAATTTACACAATAATCCATAATGACAAAACGAAAACAGGTTTTTAGAAATGTTTGCAAATGTATTAAAAATAAAAAAAACGGAAAAACCTTATTTACATAAGTATTCAGACACTTTGCTATGAGACTCGAAATTGAGCTCAGGTGCATCCTGTTTCCACTTGATTGGAGTCCACCTGTGGTACATTCAATTGATTGGACATGATTTGGAAAGGCACACACCTGTCTATATAAGGTCCCAGAGTTGACAGTGCATGTCAGAGCAAAAATCAAGCCATGAGGTCGAAGGAATTGTGTCGAGGCACAGATCTGGGGAAGGGTACCAAAACATTTCTGCACCATTGATGGTCCCCAAGAACACAGTGGCCTCCATCATTCTTAAATGGAAGAAGTTTGGAACCACCAAAACTCTTCCTAGAGCTGGCCGCCCGGCCAAACTGAGCAATCGGGGGAGAAGGGCCTGATGGTCACTCTGACAGAGCTCCAGAGTTCCTCTGTGGAGATGGGAGAACCTTCCAGAAGGACAACCATCTCTGCAGCACTCCACCAATCAGGCCTTTATGGTAGAGTGGCCAGACGGAAGCCACTCCTCAGTAAAAGGCACATGACAGCCCGCTTGGAGTTTGCCAAAAGGCACCTAAAGACTCTCAGACCATGAGAAACAAGATTATCTGGTCTGATGAAACCAAGATTGAACTCTTTGGCCTGAATACCAAGCGTCACATCTGGAGGAAACCTGTCATCATCCCTACGGTGAAGCATGGTGGTGGAAGCATGCTGTGTGGATGTTTTTCAGCTGCAGGGACTGGGAGACTAGTCAGGATCGAGGGAAAGATGAACGGAGCAAAGTACAGAGAGATCCTTGATGAAAACCTGCTCCAGAGCGCTCAGGACCTCAGACTGGGGCGAAGGTTCACCTTCCAACAGGACAACGACCCTAAGCACACAGCCAAGACAACGCAGGAGTGGCTTCGGGACAAGTCTCTAAATGTCCTTGAGTGGCCCAGCCAGAGCCCAGACTTGAACCCGATCAAACATCAAAATAATATGCCACTTAGCAGACACTTTTATCCAAAGCGTGCATACATTTTTGTGTATGGGTGGTCCCGGGGATTGAACCCACTACCCTGGCGTTACAAGCACCATGCTCTACCAGCTGAGCTACAGAGGACCACATCACAATTACGGCCCTGCATTACAGATGGTAATCAGCTGACGGCCCTGCATTACAGATGGTAATCAGCTGACGGCCCTGCATTACATTACATTTACATTTTAGTCATTTAGCAGACATCTCTGTAGAGACCTGAAAATAGCTGTGCAGCGACGCTCCCCATCCAACCTGACAGAGCTTGAGAGGATCTGCAGAGAAGAATGGGAGAAACTCCCCAAATACAGGTGTGCCAAGCTTGTAGCGTCATACCCAAGAAGACTCGAGGCTGTAATCGCTGCCAAAGGTGCTTCAACAAAGTACTGAGTTAAAAGGGTCTGAATGCTTATGTAAATGTGCTATTTCTGTTTTTATTTAATATATTTGCTAAAATTTCTAAAAACCTGTTTTTGCTTTGTCATTATGGGGTATTGTGTATAGATTGAGGAGGGGGGGGGGGGGGGGGGGACAATTTAATCCATCTTAGAATAAGGCTGTAACGTAACAAAATTTTGAAAAAGTCAAGGGGTCTGAATACTTTCCGAATGCACTGTATGTGATGCAGGGCCGTCAGCTGATTACCATTTGTGATGCAGGGCCGTCAGCTGATTACCATCTGTGATGCAGGGCCGTCAGCTGATAGGAAAGACCAGAACAAACAGATATTGAATCCTTTTCTGGTTACTGAGAAATATAACTGGCTTAAGGACTAGAGGACTTGACCTACGTCCTCCTAAATGTCTTAATGTTTGAAGCTGCTGAAGACCTAATGGGTAAAAAAACAGCGTTGCAATAAAATAACACATTTGGGAGCTGCATGACGCTGTTTTTTTCCCTCCCCTTGACTGTTAACACTTCTGTCCTTTTCTAAATACATTTTCTCTCAATGTATTTGTCATTTCCTATTGTGGCTTTTATTTTATGTGGTCCTCTGTAGCTCAGCTGGTAGAGCACGGCGCTTGTAACGCCAGGGTAGTGGGTTCGATCCCCGGGACCACCCATACACAAAAAATGTATGCACGCATGACTGTAAGTCGCTTTGGATAAAAGCGTCTGCTAAATGGCATATTATTATTATTCTAACTTTACATTGCCATGTGAGCAGGCTTTATTCGTGTTACCTTGGTATCTTGGATGAATCCTAAAGAAGCCTTTCTGAAGAATGTCATTCTGAATTGTTTTCCCAGGTCTAAACTGTGCATCCCACATCTGTTGAAGAGTAAAAACCCTCACATCCTCAACCTCAACCCACCGCTTAACCTTAACCCAATCTGGTTGAAAACCCACACCGGTAAGGAAGGCTTTATCCATTGTCTCTGAGTCCTAAATCCCACCCTGTTCCCTTTATAGTGCACTACTTTTGACCAGGGCCCATAGTGAATAGGGTGCCATTTGGGATGCAAACATAATCTGTTTGCTCTGCACTGGTAAAGGTCTTGTTTTCAAATGATTTGAGTTGTTTTTACCTGTCCATGTGTGTTCTGGGCATGGCTGAGGAGTTCAGAGGGTCCATCGCTGTCAATGCCTTATGGCCCAAGACGGGTACGTGTTGAACGATGCCATTCCACTGTATTACCAGTTGTAATGACCCAGAGTAGACATGAGCGAACTAGTCTGTCAGCTAGATGTGGAGATAGTTACTGTGTCACTTTATCATTGTGGTGTATTAACATTATGACTGTTTTGGAGGAACAATGAATGTTGTTTATGTTAGTATCAAAAGGGAATGTTTTAGGGTGACGCCCCAGGGGAGACTGGTGATTGGCCAGAAGAGGGAGCATCATTGTTATAAATAGGGGGGAAAACGAAGGAGAGGGCAGAACGAGCAGCCATTCTGAGGCGTCACTCTCCGGGTGTCATGTCACCTGTCACTCATGCTGAAGCTTGTGGTCTGAATAAACCTTATGATCAACGTTCAGTATGAGCAGACTCCTTTTGTTCATCAGCAATAATTGCCACCACTCACTCGATACGACAAATGGCGAGCTTGCCAGGAGGGGTCTGCAATCCTCCTCTGCTGCATTTGGAGCCGCCAAGCTAACTCAAGCTAACTTCGGTCTGGAGTCATGACCAGACCAAACACAGCTAAGTTGTTAGTTTTGTTACTGCTTGTGTACACTGGAGGAATGTACCATTACGACCGTGCCTCTGGTGGTGTTTTTGCTGATGACTGGGGGGTCTGGCTAATCATTATACAATTTTGAAAACAGCGCAAAAGTGGTTAGAGTTTAGGGATTGTTTATAGAGATGTGTTGCTTGAATAGTAAGTCAAGAACAGTCGGGGCCAAGATATGTATACAATTTTAGAGCATTGCAGGTTTAGATAAGCCCTCGTGACGAACGAGGCGACCGCAGGGTGGGCCACAAAATCCTGGAAACGCATTAGGAGTTTTCAGGTCAGTGGGAAATTTTCTTGGGGGTTGGCTGCTCATCTTCTGTCCGACGGGATATTTGCGTGGGTGGAACTGCTCATTTAAATAGCCATACTCACGGCAGAATAAATTTAGGACAAACGAAACAGTAATTAAAGACGCAATGCGGGTTTTGTTACAGGTTGTAGGCCGCAGTTGGCTAAAGGCTAATGCTAATGCTAAATGATAAATGTGTGTTGTGTCACATTGTACCTAAAGCTAATGCTAATGCTAATTGCTAAATGCTAATTGTGTTGCGTGCTACATGATAATCTTAACCTTAGAGGTCCACTGCGATGGATTCAAGCCTCTTAAACTTGTTTGTATGTGGGGGGAACTGAAAGTTCTACGCAAATGTGAGCTCTGTTATGTGTAATTGTGTGAGTATAACGTATAAAATAGTGAAGCTGTAGCGTAATGCTATCTTTCTATTGTATGGCAAGCATGGGATTAAATGGATGTGCGCATGTGCATGATTTTACGGCGCTAAAACTACGACATGCGGTTGTGCTAAGCCTACAAAACAAAATGGTGGGTAAAGGTCATAGGTCCCATCTGGGAGCTGCAGGGGGAGACAGAGAAATGGACACAGACAAAGAGGAGAGATTTTAACACGAGTATTCTAGTTTAAACTGCGGTTGGTTAAAGATGAAACTTGTTTTGTGACCTATTGAATTTATAAATTAAATATATGTTGACAGAGTATAATGAATTAAATTAAATGACGGATTAAAATAAAATAAAAATGTTTTTGAGCGATCTATTTAGTTCTGAGGTTAGTCTTAGAGTGAATAATGGGTGAACGAAGGAATATTGAATATGGTTGAAATAACTCAGTGATTGCATTAACTACTAAAATGTGATGCTGTGTCTCTGTTTTTCTGTCATATGAGGCTATAGAACGGAGCAAAGGAGAGAGAGGGGGGCTAACGTGTGCGTGACGTGACGTGACAAGGTGTGACGAGGCAGAGGATCAGATATCAGGCTAGTTCACAAAATCATCCTAACAAAATATGTGATGTTATGACAATTTTACATAGGCTTGGCAAATGTTTCATTAAAAATTGCATTTTTGAAGCTCTGTGTATCACTGGGGTTTGATGGGAATTGTGTTGGGAATCAAGGACTGACATTATTCTGTAAATTTAAGATAATTAGGTGCCTATAGAGCAAGGGGGTTTATGGGAATTGTAGTATTGAAGGGTTAGAGGCTTTGTTTATGGGTATTTTAGTCTGAAGTTGACTACTTGCATTTGATGGGTTGTGGTAAGATAGTCAACACTAATTGATAAATTGGTGACATAGGATATAGGAATAAAAATTGGTTTTTAATTATTCAGGATTTTTAATGGATTTTTTTTTTTTTTGGAGTTGTTAAATTATATTAATAATTAGAGGGGGGAAGCCATAGGCTATACAGTCTAAAATAAAATAATTCACAATAAAGGAATATAAAAGGGTTGATATAGGGGAAAAAAATAGTAATCCTTTAACTAAAGTAGTGTTAGAAAAACTAATGGCAGAAGTTAGCACACCTTTCTCACATACGGATTCAGCAAAAAGTAGAGCTTAGGGATGTTTAGCCTCAGCTTTCAGTGATCATCCAGCAGGGTGATTGTTGCATCAGAGATGAAGACGAATAATAGATAGAGGACAAGCAGAAACGACGATAAAGATGAATCCAAAACTCCAGAAGGAAGAAAATGTGATGTCTGGAAGAGAAGAGGGAGGTTAAGGAGGATGGAACTTAAAGAAGATGAGGATGATGAAGATGAGTGATGATGAAGAGGTCATGGGTGGATATGACTCTGTGATCAGAAGGAAGTTGGCAAGAGAGGAAAGAAGAAGGATACTAGAGATTTGATCTCTGATGAAAGTTGAAGGAAGAAGGATACAAGAGATTCGAGTTCAGATGAATAAAGCGATGAAGATTTGGAGATTAAAGGTGCTTTATGTTCAAGAGGATTTTATCCTACAATGACTAGCAAAGAAGAAATAGATATATAGACCGATGTTTATCATGCCTGGATAAAGCAAATAGTTTAGAAGAAGTAACACAGCTGAAGATACAGAAGAGGAGAAACTGCTGAGAAAAGGATCCCAAGAATTGGAGAAGAAGAAAGAACAGGACGAAGAAACTCTGAGAAAACTCAATCATACAACGGGTGGAGAAGAGAAGCTTTGGTTATGAAGAATCAGAATGAACCAAATCAACAATCACTGTTACAGCTTCAAATGAACAATATCAAATGCAATTGTACCAGCCAAGGGGGGTACCAAATGTTTCATATCCACAGCCAGTTTCTGGACAGACACAGAATTGGAGAGGAAGAGGACGAGAAGAAATAGAAGGAGGAGGAAGATTTCAGCTACACTTCCAGCAACTTTCAGAAGACTGTTATAATTATGGACAGGTTGGTCACTTTACCTGTGATGGAAATGCGTCAGGAGGAAAAACAGAGAACATTTTTAAGGAAGATACAGGGGCAATTCAAGATCACCTGTTCTCCAGGTGAACCCTAAAGATTCTAGAGTGCCTAGAAGATACGAGTTGGGTGTTAGCTGATAGCAACGATTAGAGAAGAAGAGAAAATAGCTAACAATTGAAGTAAAACCAGAGGACTATGAGAAGTGATGGTGAATAGTGGAAAAACGTATCTGTGTTCAGCCTAAAGAGGTTAAACATCTCACTATGTAAAATTGACTAATTAGGATAGGGATTTGAGGTAGTAAACAGCTAATTACTCTTAGGGAACCAATGGAGCTATGCTATAAGAACTCAAAGAGAAATTTAAAATAGACATACTAATATTAGGACATAAATATGTTGCAGTGTTGGGAAGAGATGCATTGTTTAAATTGAATTGTACAATAGGATGTACACTAAACGGCTGTCTGATAGAGGATTTAAAAGAGTCTGGGTTACATTCTTACACTAAGGGATTTCAGGCTAGGCTAAAAGGTGTTTAGTTTGCCAAGTCTGTGTGTAAAGAAGTCAAAGGCAGTTGGGAACTTTCTCAATCACGTATTCTAAAATTTGGTGGTAAAGGGATTTTGTGAATAAATCAGTGGAAAAAGTTTAAAGCTTATGAGAGAAAAGATTAGATTAAAATAAGTTAAGAGAACTAGGTTGAAGGAACTCTAAGACAGTAAGCTAAGTTTCAAAGTTAGTAGAAAGAGAGAGAGAGAGAGAGAGAACAGTGGTGAAGGACATTTTAAAGTTTAGTGGGAAGATATGGTAGGAGTTTAGATCTGTTAGGAGCAGATGCATTGAGAAGGTATGTGTTGCTGAATGGTAAGAGAAGATTGAGGTATCTATAGTTACAGTTCCAGCAGGGAGATCAAGGTAATTATAGATGTATTTTTATAATCAAAAGTTTGAAAGTCAGGAATTAGAGACAGGACTGAGAGTTGGGAAAAAGTGACACTAGTGGTGATAGATGGAAGTACAAATAAAGACAACTTTTCTTTGGGGAAAATACTTATTAGAGATAATTATGGAGAAGAAGTATACTTATCTAGTGCAAGCATTAGAAGTTGTTCCGGTTAAGAATTATTGGTTAAAAGGATATGTAATTGGTAAAGTGACGCTTATGATGGAAGATTTCAAATCTGTTGAAGTTTCACAGTCACCAAGGGAGTTCAGGAAGAATATGTTACAGTAGTCACTCCAACAGTGAATAATACACATAGGATATTGGTAACTTTGCCACTAGAAATAATTAAGGTTAATACATCAACTACTTTAATGGTAACTTTGGAAGGGATTAATGATACGATGGCAATAAGCAAATGTAGGAAGTATGACACCGACAACTTTTCTGAAATTAAAGGGGGTAGCAAGACGAATAGGGTTGAAATAGGAGAACAGATAGTAGTAGAGAGAATATAGATTTATCATGGAGGACAGGATGAGGTCTTTGATTTTAATGACAGACAAGGAGAGGTATCTGATCAGTACTGCTCGTTAGGGAAGAGAGAAACTATATGCATGTGGTTTGATTCTTCTGTTGTGAAAATTAGAGATAGATGGCAGGTAGGAATCTTTGGTTCCAGCAGCTCATTCTGTAAGATCAGTGAGGAATCTTGAGGGTCCATGTCTGGTTAGAATTCCAGTCAAACATGTTAGAGACGGTCGTTCGACCTCTATCAAGTATGTGTCAATTTTATGCTTTGTCATGACTGTGGTATCAGCAACAATCAGTAACAGATAAAATAATGTCGTTGTCAAAACATTTGTTTAAGTCTAGGGTTAGGTGTTATTGGATTAAGTGAATTAACTTGTGTGAATTTGTTAGATGGAAAGTAAAATCAGGTAACAGCAAACCCTGAAGCATTTGAGGTGTAACCATTGAGGGCTAAAAGTTGTTTTTGTTCTAATAAAACATATGAGGTAAGGGGTATGTTTATGGGAATATCAGATTGTGATGTTATATGCATGACCTTAAGGGTAGTAATGAGAAATATGTTACTTTTTATGTACCAGTTAGTAGGAAAAGCAGGACTTTGATGGTTAAAAGATTAGATTTTGCCTGACAATGTGACTATGGGGAATTTTAGAGATATTTGGAGGGTTTGTGGTGATAAAGCATATATATTCTTACACTATGGATAGACAGGAGGTTGTTACATGTCAACGTTGAAGCTTCCATATGAGGTTTTTATCATTATAGGAGGGATAGCACCGGACACAGCTAAATCTAGGGTTAAAAGGGTGACATGGCTACATGTCATAGTCTTCAAGCCTATCATTGAAGGATAAATGTAAGGGAGAAGGGGGGATTTTTTTCCATGGTATGGTGTAACATTTGGGAAGATCCTATTGATGATAATAGTTATACTTTGAGTCCAGATAGTTCAGATAGTTATATATGCATTGAAGAATATAAGGGATGTGTTTGGGAGATCTGAGAAGATTTGGTTGCAAGATCAGTTAGGCCCAGTAGGGGCAGTGATGGGTCAGATTTTAGTTTCAGCTTTGATAACACTGTGTGATGTTTGTAATTTGTTACTGATCTTTGAGAAAGCTATGATATTGAGATAGGTTGGAGAGTGATGCCTGGAGACAACACTCAGATGCCGGTGTTGACTGTTCCTGATCTGGATGAAGATGGACAAGTAGAACTGAATGGATAAATATCATTTTTTATGAGTTGATGATTTTTCAAATTTTTTTTTTTCAATATTAGGGTGATGTTGGTATGATTTATGAATCAAAGGGGGGAATGGGTTTATGTGATTCATACATCATTTATATATCATTTCTATATTCTTAGTTGATATTGATGTTCAATTTGAAAGTGTTTGTTTTGCAAAGGATACTGTTTGGTCTTTTTCTTTTCTTCCAGAAGCATTTGGGGGACATGTGGAGATTGAAATACTCAAACAAAGACAATATGAAGGGACAATATGACTGGAGGAGATGAAACAAGGAGGGTGTGGCCGATTCCATCATCAACAAGTCCATTGGAAGTCGAGACTACAGGGAGATGAAGTGTAGTGGACTACATTCCAGTGTCTGCAATGAAATATAGACATGTGTAATACATAACTGTGTCATATTCTTAGGGATTAATTTTTGTAGAATGATGTTTGATGTTATTGAATACATGTGAGGATCTTAGATGTTTTTGTTTATTTCGTGAATGTTTAGGGACAGAGGAAATTTAGGCAGGGAGAGTTTCACTGTAAGGTCCAATGGGTTGACCAGCCTTACAAGTGGATGTTTTTGGATAGGATTTTGTTTGCAGGGGCTTACATGTGTATTTAATTGCATCATAGTTTCAAATGCATTTACATGGTTTATGAGGTTATCTGGAGTACCGAAGGTGGTTGCCTGGGGCAGAGGGACCGTGAGAGAATTTTACTGTCTTGATTGATGGATGGAAGGTTGCCGGACAGTTTTTCGCTCTTACACTCCATAGAGATTTGTTCATATTTCATAGTAATGTATTCACACTTCATAAAGATAGTAATGTATTCACACTTCATAAACAGTTATTCATATTTCATAGAAAGGTATTTACACTCTAGAGGAGAATCTTTTTAGTTTAATGTTAAAGATACTCAATAAGATAAATTGTTACTGGTCATAATCCTATTCTGTTTGTTTTCGAGACGTTTAGTTCGTCTCGAAGGGGGGAAATGTGGTGTATTAACATTATGACTGTTTTGGAGGAACAATGAATGTTGTTTATGTTAGTATCAAAAGGGAATGTTTTAGGGTGACGCCCCAGGGGAGACTGGTGATTGGCCAGAAGAGGGAGCATCATTGTTTATAAATAGGGGGGAAAACGAAGGAGAGGGCAGAACGAGCAGCCATTCTGAGGCGTCACTCTCCGGGTGTCATGTCACCTGTCACTCATGCTGAAGCTTGTGGTCTGAATAAACCTTATGATCAACGTTCAGTATGAGCAGACTCCTTTTGTTCATCAGCAATAATTGCCACCACTCACTCGATACGACATCATCATTTGGAAATCTCACCATTTCTGTCTCGTCTCCTCCAGTATCCAGACTGCTGCTATGGACATGCTGGGGGGCGCGGAGGTGGGTGAGCAGTGTCGTAACGTCGACATCATGTCAGACGCAGCCTACGCCGTCCTCAGTAAGCCTCCCAGCTACACCGGGAACTTTGTCATCGACAAGGAAATTCTGAAGACAGAGGGCATTAAAGACTTTGAGATATACGCCATCGCTCCAGGTAAGTATGTGCACGGTGATATGAGGCTAAACATTGAATTTTAAATCCCAGGTTAAAACACCCCCGAATACAGTAGGCTAAATGAATGGGCTTCCACTTGGATGGATCTCTAGAGTCATTTTGAGATGGTGTGGTTATGGTGTCCAGAGGGCAGGGGTATTGAACTCTGACCCCTACGAGGTCCTGGTGTGGTTATGGTGTCCAGAGGGCAGGGGCATTGAACTCTGACCCCTACGAGGTCCTGGTGTGGTTATAGTGTCCAGAGGGCAGGGGTATTGAACTCTGACCCCTACGAGGTCCTGGTGTGGTTATGGTGTCCAGAGGGCAGGGGTATTGAACTCTGACCCCTACGAGGTCCTGGTGTGGTTATGGTGTCCAGAGGGCAGGGGCATTGAACTCTGACCCCTACGAGGTCCTGGTGTGGTTATAGTGTCCAGAGGGCAGGGGTAATGAACTCTGACCCCTACGAGGTCCTGGTGTGGTTATAGTGTCCAGAGGGCAGGGGTAATGAACTCTGACCCCTACGAGGTCCTGGTGTGGTTATGGTGTCCAGAGGGCAGGGGTATTCAACTCTGACCCTACGAGGTCCTGGTGTGGTTATGGTGTCCAGAGGGCAGGGGTATTCAACTCTGACCCTACGAGGTCCTGGTGTGGTTATGGTGTCCAGAGGGCAGGGGTATTGAACTCTGACCCCTACGAGGTCCTGGTGTGGTTATGGTGTCCAGAGGGCAGGGGTATTCAACTCTGACCCTACGAGGTCCTGGTGTGATTATGGTGTCCAAAGGGCAGGGGTATTGAACTCTGACCCTACGAGGTCCTGGTGTGGTTATGGTGTCCAGAGGGCAGGGGTATTGAACTCTGACCCCTACGAGGTCCTGGTGTGGTTATGGTGTCCAGAGGGCAGGGGTATTCAACTCTGACCCTACGAGGTCTGAACTACTGCTGTTTTTCTGTTCTACCAGATAACTAACTGCACCCACTTGGTGTCCCAGGTCTAAATCAGTCCCTGGTTAAAGGGGAATCACCCACCTGGTGTCCCAGGTCTAAATCAGTCCCTGTCTAAATCAGTCCCTGGTTAAAGGGGAATCTCCCACCTGGTGTCCCAGGTCTAAATCAGTCCCTGACTAGCTAGAGGGGAACAATGAAACAAAAGCAGTGGAACTGGCTTCCAGAGTTGAGTTGGAGGGGTCTAGATGATGTGGTAATGGTTTGTCTCTGTGTGTCTACAGGGAATCCACTGCTGCCAGACTTCTTCCTGGCTGAGGAGTTGATGCAGAACATGGGGGATCAGGTTGTCATCACAGTGTTAGAGAGTGACAAACCCAGCGCTGCATGGGCCTCCAGTGGGCCCATAGCGGAAACATTCAATATCATCAAGGGAGTCCTCAACCCTGACATTGTCAAATCCACTGGCGGAGTCTACAAGTTCCACCTGTCTGGTAAGATATGTGTTTTCAGCTTTAACCCAGACATCATCTAGCCTGACTGTTTGTACCATCATGCCAACTCCTTGTTGGAGACAGTACAACATATCTGGGACCAGGCTAGACATCATATGACTGGTATCAAAGTGTATATTTGAAATGGTGAATACAGTGCATTCCCTTAATCCACATGTTGTTACGTTACAGCCTTATTCTAAAATGGATTAAATGAAACATTTTCCTCATCAATCTACAAACAATACCCCATAATGACAAAGCAAAAACAGGTTTTTAGAAATGTTTGCTAATTTATTAAAAATAAAAAACTGAAATACCTTATTTACATAAGTATTCAGACCCTTTGCTATGAGACTCGAAATTGAGCTCAGGTGCATCCTGTTTCCATTGATCATCCTTAAAATGTTTCTACAACTTGATTGGAGTCCACCTGTGGTAAATGCAATTGATTGGACATGATTTGGAAAGGCACACACCTGTCTATATAAAGGTCCCACAGTTGACAGTGCATGTCAGAGCAAAAACCAAGCCATGAGGTCGAAGGAATTGTCCGTAGAGCTCAGAGACGGGATTGTGTCGAGGCACAGATCTGGGGAAGGGTACCAAAACATTTCTGCAGGATTGAAGGTCCCCAAGAACACAGTGGACTCCATCGTTCTTAAATGGAAGAAGTTTGGAACCACCAAGACTCTTCCTAGAGCTGTCTGCCCGGCCAAACTGAGCAATCGGGGAGAAGGGCCTTGGTCAGGGAGGTGACCAAGAACCCAATGGTCACTCTGACAGAGCTCCAGAGTTCCTCTGTGGAGATGGGAGAACCTTCCAGAAGGACAACCATCTCTGCAGCACTCCACCAATCAGGCCTTTATGGTAGAGTGGCCAGACGGAAGCCACTCCTCAGTAAAAGGCACATGACAGCCCGCTTGGAGTTTGCCAAAAGGCACCTAAAGGACTCTGACCATGAGAAACAAGATTCTCTGGTCTGATGAAACCAAGATTGAACTCTTTGGCCTGAATACCAAGCGTCACATCTGGAGGAAACCTGGCACCATCCTTACGGTGAAGCATGGTGTTGGCAGCATCATGCTGTGGGAATGTTTTTCAGCTGCAGGGACTGGGAGACTAGTCAGGATCAAGGGAAAGATGAACGGAGCAAAGTACAGAGAGATCCTTGATGAAAACCTGCTCCAGAGCGCTCAGGACCTCAGACTGGGGCGAAGATTCACCTTCCTACAGGACAACAACCCTAACTAAGCACACAGTCAAGACAACGCAGGAGTGGCTTCGGGACAAGTCTCTGAATGTCCTTGAGTGGCCCAGCCAGAGCCCGGACTTGAACCCGATCGAACATCTCTGGAGAGACGTGAAAATAGCTGTGCAGCGACGCTCCCCATCCAACCTGACAGAGCTTGAGAGGATCTTCAGAGAATAATGGGAGAAACTCTCCAAATACAGGTCTGCCAAGCTTGTAGCGTCATACCCAAGAAGACTCGAGACTGTAATCGCTGCTAAAGGCGCTTCAACAAACTACTGAGTAAAGGGACTGAATACCTATGTGATCTTTTTTAAAATAAATTTGTAAACATTTCTAAAAACCTGTTTTTGTTCTGTGATTATGGGATATTGTGTGTAGATTGATGAAAAAAACAAAACAATTTAATCCATTTTAGAATATGTCACGATCGTTAGAGTGAGTGGACCAAGGCGCAGCGTGATGAGCGAACATACTTTATTATCAAAAGTGATAACAAGAACAAAACAACAAACGATAACGACACGTGAAGTCCTTGGCTACAAAATACAACCAACACGGAACAAGATCCCACAACTACTGTGGGAAAACAGCCTGTTTAAATGTGGTTCCCAATCAGAGACAACCAGCCACAGCTGACACTCGTTGCCTCTGATTGAGAACCACTCTGGCCAACATAGAAATACAAAACTAGATATAAACATAGCAAACAAACACATAGAATCTACACACCCTGGCTCAACATATAGAGTCCCCAGAGCCAGGGTGTGACAGAATAAGGCTGTAACGTAACAACGTGGATAATGTCAAGGGGTCTGAATACTTTCCGAAGGCGCTGTATTTTGCAACGACCCTAGGCCTCCTAGGTGCTACGTGATCTGATCTTTCATTACATCATGGTGGAGAATGCAAGCAACTCCACAAGTCATTCATGTTTTGTGTTGATTGACTGCAGGGTCAATATTGTTATACACATGACAATAAACTGAACCTTGGCAATATGCCTATACTTCAGTAGTAGTACATTTGTGTTGTGTTCTGTTGATGTTTCTCTGTTCTAGGTGAGCATGCAGGAGTGTGGTTCATTGATCTGAAGAACGATGGGGGGCGGAGAGCCCCCAGTCATGACCATGGATAGTGCCGGCTTCACCAAGATGTTTGCAGGTCAGTCAGTGGCAAAGACGGCTGTTAGCTACCTAGGAGTGCTCATATACCCTGGTCCCAGATCTGTTTGGATTAGATGATGAGCACTAGGCTGGTCCCAGATCTGTTTGGATTAGATGATGAGCCCTAGGCTGGTCCCAGATCTGTTTGGATTAGATGATGAGCACTAGGCTGGTCCCAGATCTGTTTGTGCTGTCTTGACAATAAGAGTTGACAAGACTGCAAAAGCAGATCTGGGACCAGCCTAGTGCTCATCATCTAATCCAAACAGATGCTCTCTCTCATTAGTAACATGTTGTGATGCTCTCTCTCATTAGTAACATGTTGTGGTGCTCTCTCTCATTAGTAACATGTTGTGGTGCTCTCTCTCATCAGTAACATGTTGTGATGCTCTCTCTCATTAGTAACATGTTGTGGTGCTCTCTCTCATTAGTAACATGTTGTGATGTTCTCTCTCATTAGTAACATGTTGTGATGTTCTCTCTCATTAGTAACATGTTGTGGTGCTCTCTCTCATTAGTAACATGTTGTGATGCTCTCTCTCATTAGTAACATGTTGTGATGCTCTCTCTCGTTAGTAAGATGTTGTGATGCTCTCTCATTAGAAACATGTGATGCTCTCTCTCATTAGTAACATGTGATGCTCTCTCATTAGTAACATGTTGTGATGCTCTCTCATTAGTAACATGTGATGCTCTCTCTCATTAGTAACATGTTGTGATGCTCTCTCATTAGTAACGTGTTGTGGTGCTCTCTCTCATTAGTAACATGTTGTGATGCTCTCTCTCACTAGTAACATGTTGTGGTGCTCTCTCTCATTAGTAACATGTTGTGGTACTCTCTCTCATTAGTAACATGTTGTGATGCTCTCTCATTAGTAACATGTTGTGGTGCTCTCTCTCATTAGTAACATGTTGTGGTACTCTCTCTCGTTAGTAACATGTTGTGGTGCTCTCTCTCACTAGTAACATGTGGTGCTCTCTCTCATTAGTAACATGTTGTGGTGCTCTCTCTCACTAGTAACGTGTTGTGGTGCTCTCTCTCACTAGTAACATGTTGTGGTGCTCTCTCTCATTAGTAACGTGTTGTGGTGCTCTCTCTCCCTAGTAACATGTTGTGGTGCTCTCTCTCATTAGTAACGTGTTGTGGTGCTCTCTCTCATTAGTAACATGCTGTGATGCTCTCTCTCATTAGTAACATGTTGTGGTACTCTCTCATTAGTAACGTGTTGTGGTGCTCTCTCTCCCTAGTAACATGTTGTGGTGCTCTCTCTCATTAGTAACGTGTTGTGGTGCTCTCTCTCATTAGTAACACATTTGTGATGCTCTCTCTCATTAGTAACATGTGGTACTCTCTCTCATTAGTAACATGTTGTGATGCTCTCTCTCGTTAGTAACATGTTGTGGTGCTCTCTCTCACTAGTAACATGTGGTGCTCTCTCTCATTAGTAACATGTTGTGGTACTCTCTCTCGTTAGTAACATGTTGTGGTGCTCTCTCTCACTAGTAACATGTGGTGCTCTCTCTCATTAGTAACATGTTGTGGTACTCTCTCTCATTAGTAACATGTTGTGGTGCTCTCTCTCACTAGTAACGTGTTGTGGTGCTCTCTCTCATTAGTAACATGTTGTGGTGCTCTCTCTCACTAGTAACGTGTTGTGGTGCTCTCTCTCACTAGTAACATGTTGTGGTGCTCTCTCTCATTAGTAACGTGTTGTGGTGCTCTCTCTCACTAGTAACATGTTGTGGTGCTCTCTCTCATTAGTAACGTGTTGTGGTGCTCTCTCTCACTAGTAACATGTTGTGGTGCTCTCTCTCATTAGTAACGTGTTGTGGTGCTCTCTCTCATTAGTAACACATTTGTGATGCTCTCTCTCATTAGTAACATGTTGTGGTACTCTCTCTCATTAGTAACATGTTGTGATGCTCTCTCTCGTTAGTAACATGTTGTGGTGCTCTCTCTCACTAGTAACATGTGGTGCTCTCTCTCATTAGTAACATGTTGTGGTACTCTCTCTCGTTAGTAACATGTTGTGGTGCTCTCTCTCACTAGTAACATGTTGTGGTGCTCTCTCTCATTAGTAACGTGTTGTGGTGCTCTCTCTCACTAGTAACATGTTGTGGTGCTCTCTCTCATTAGTAACATGTTGTGGTGCTCTCTCATTAGTAACACATTTGTGGTGCTCTCTCTCATTAGTAACATGTTGTGGTGCTCTCTCTCATTAGTAACATGTTGTGGTGCTCTCTCTCATTAGTAACATGTTGTGATGCTCTCTCATTAGTAACATGTTGTGGTGCTCTCTCTCATTAGTAACATGTTGTGGTGCTCTCTCTCATTAGTAACATGTTGTGGTGCTCTCTCTCACTAGTAACATGTTGTGGTGCTCTCTCTCATTAGTAACATGTTGTGGTGCTCTCTCTCATTAGTAACACATTTGTGGTGCTCTCTCTCATTAGTAACATGTTGTGGTGCTCTCTCTCATTAGTAACATGTTGTGGTGCTCTCTCTCATTAGTAACGTGTTGTGGTGCTCTCTCTCATTAGTAACATGTTGTGGTGCTCTCTCTCATTAGTAACACATTTGTGGTGCTCTCTCTCATTAGTAACATGTTGTGGTGCTCTCTCATTAGTAACGTCTTGTGGTGCTCTCTCTCCAGGCAAACTAAAGCCCACCATGTCAGGGAAGCTGAGGATTAAAGGAGACATGACCCTGGCTATCAAGATGGAGAAGATGATGTCCATGATGAAGAGGTCTAAACTCTAAATAATAACTATTAGAATGGCTGTGTCTGAAATATATGGTGTGTTCCAGACAACTGGGAACTCAAAATATATACAGCTGTGGAAAAAATTAAAAGACCACTGCAAATTTTTCTTAAATCAGCATCTCTACATGTATGACAGCCATTCCATTCCAGTGTCTGTTGAATTCCAACACAGGCACACCTCATTCTACTGAATTAGGTACTGATTAGGTGATCACCTGAACCAAATCTTCTTTAACGAGGAAAAGTATAAATACCACTGCTGTGGTCATCACTATCCTCTTGCAATAGGACCAGCTGGATGGCAAAAACAGTGCTAATAGTACATCAAAAGTAATATTAATCAAAAAATAACTATTGACCATGCCAAAAGAGTTGAAAAGGAAAATTCTGAGTGAGGAAAAGAAGGGGTCAATTCTGGCTTTACTGGCAGAGGGATACAGTGAGCGTCAGGTTGCTTCCATCCTTAAAATTTCAAAGACGGCGGTTCATAAGAACAAGGTCAAGCAGCAGACATTGGGGACAACAAAGCTACAGACGGGCAGAGGGCGAAAACGACTCTCTACTGACCGGGATGACCGCCAACTCATTCGAATGTCACTCAACAACCGTAGGATGACATCAAGTGACCTACAAAAAGAAGGGCAAACGGCAGCTGGAGTGAAGTACATGGCGAGGATGGTTCGAAACAGGCTCCTAGGGGCAGGGCTGAAGTCGTGCAAAGCTACAAAAAAGCCCTTCATCAATGAGAAGCAAAGAAGAGCCAGGCTGAGGTTTGCAAAAGACCATAAGGATTGGACCGTAGAGGACTGGAGTAAGGTCATCTTCTCTGATGAGTTCAATTTTCAGCTTTGCCCAACACCTGGTCGTCTAATGGTTAGACGGAGACCTGGAGAGGCCTACAAGCCACAGTGTCTCGCACCCACTGTGAAATTTGGTGGAGGATCGGTGATGATCTGGGGGTGCTTCAGCAAGGCTGGAATCGGGCAGATTTGTCTTTGTGAAGGACACATGAATCAAGCCATGTACAAGGTTGTCCTGGAAGAATACTTGCTTCCTTTTGCTCTGACATTGTTCCCCAACTCTGAGGATTGGTTTTTCCAGCAGGACAATGTGCCATGCCACACAGCCAGGTCAATCAAGGTGTGGATGGAGGACCACCAGATCAAGACCCTGTCATGGTCAGCCCAATCTCCAGACTTGAACCCCATTGAAAACTTCTGGAATGTGATCAAGAGGAAGATGGATGGTCACAAGCCATCAAACAAAGCCGAGCTGCTTGAATTTCTGCGCCAGGAGTGGCATAAAGTCACCCAACATCAATGTGAAAGACTGGTGGAGAGCATGCCAAGACGCATGAAAGCTGTGATTGAAAATCAGGGTTATTCCACCAAATATTGATTTCAGAACTTTTCCTAAGTTAAAACATTACTATTGTGATGTTTAAAAATGAAGATGAACTTATTGTCTTTGCATTATTCGAGGTCTGACAACACTGCATCTTTTTGGTTATTTTGACCAGTTGTCATTTTCTGCAAATAACTGCTCTAAATGACCTTTTTTATTTGGAATTTGGGAGAAATGTTGTCAGTAGATTATAGAATAAAACAAACATGTTATTTTTACCCAAACACTTACCTATCAATAGTAAAACCAGAGAAACTGATAATTTTGCAGTTTGGTCTCTTAATTTTTTCCGCAGCTGTATATCGTGACGTACGAGCTCTAGGATAATGCCCGAGTTTCTGACTTGTAATTCTGAGTTGAATGGCCATTCAAAACTATTTCTCCCAGTCGGAGCTTGTTTTATTCCACAGTTCCCGGGTGTCTTGAATGCACTGAAGTCAAGCGATTTCCCAGTTGTCTTGACCATAAGTGCACTACTTTTGACCAGAGCCTGGGCCCTTGTCAAAAGTAGTGCACTATAGAGGGAACAGGGTTCCATTGGGATGCACCCAGAATGTCTAATGAATCTGCGCAATCTGCCTCCCCTAACTGTGTGTAATAAATACTGAACTGTCCACCTCCTTTTCTAACATGCAGTTTCTAATAAACCAGACGCTCTAATTCTTCTGCTGTTGTTCTGTTCGTAGTCATGGCAACATTGTTCTGTAAATTCTTGGACGGCATTAGACACTGATACCACCGCTGTTCCTTCAATGGCATTGCACTAGCTACTATTTTCTGTTGCTATTTTTGGTTTCGTGGCAGGGCGCACACACAGGTGATCACGTACTGTATTCGTCCCAGTTTACAGCAGGTATAAAAGGTGCAGTGAAATGCTGACGTGCCAGCTCCCTCAACAACCGCAGTACAACATCCATCAAAAATAAGGCAACAATAAACATGTCGTCCCCCAGGATGATGCAGCGCCCCCTTTGGGCCAATCAGTGTATTTTGTAAATGACAGCTCTTTACGGCAAGACAAGTTTTGTCATAATCGGGCCAGTGGTGTCTGAGATCGCGTATGATGAACAAATGTACTAACGGACGGTGACCGATCCACACTCCCCTCCCCGATTTCATCGTAGGGGACAATAAGTCATTAGAAGGTAGTATGCATGGTAATAAAACTGATATGTGCACAATAGGATATACAGAATACATTATGAATGTGCTATGTCAAGTATGACTGTTCTAAATATGAAGTGGGGTGTCTTGGTCATGAAGGTGGGGGTGTCTTGGTCATGAAGGTGGGGGTGTCTTGGTCATGAAGGTGGGGTGTCTTGGTCATGAAGGTGGGGTGTCTTGGTCATGAAGGTGGGGGTGTCTTGGTCATGAAGGTGGGGTGTCTTGGTCATGAAGGTGGGGTGTCTTGGTCATGAAGGTGGGGTGTCTTGGTCATGAAGGTGGGGTGTCTTGGTCATGAAGGTGGGGGTGTCTTGGTCATGAAGGTGGGGTGTCTTGGTCATGAAGGTGGGGTGTCTTGGTCATGAAGGTGGGGTGTCTTGGTCATGAAGGTGGGGTGTCTTGGTCATGAAGGTGGGGTGTCTTGGTCATGAAGGTGGGGTGTCTTGGTCATGAAGTTGAATACATAGTGTATATAATAGAACAGCAGTGTTGAATGACTGAAAGGTGGCTCTACCCCAAAGTGCCGCTTGTCATGATGACACCCACCTCTCTCGTTCAATGAGAGAAGATTAGAAACAGACAAGATGGCGGCGTTGTTGGATTACTTCACGGAGCAAAACAGTTATTTTAATAAGAGCGTTTTCTACATTCAAACGAACCACCTGCAACTGGACATAGACATTTTATAACATACATGTTTGGCCGAATTGAGAACGAAGATAGTATTGCCAAGTTAAGGTTGGTCGAAAATTCTCTGTGCTACGCCAAACAGTACCTATCCTGTAACGGCTAATGGAGAATCACGTTATCCTGTTACAAATTTGTAGCTACATACTTTTCTACCTTGCTGGTTACACCGTCTGAAAGACAGCAATGCAAACATTTGGAAGGCTTCCTCTCATGACCTCTACAAAACAGATTTTAACATACTCTACCGGTTGTCTCAAAATGGAAGAAAATATATCCACAGGAAAGTATTATTAACCTGACTTTTTAGAATCTCGGGTTGTTTCATGATTTCAATCATGATTTGAACGATACCTTCCATAGACTACATGTTTGCCCATGGTAGTTGTGTCTTCATCACTGAAAAAGATCAATGTTTTAGTTTGATCAAATTAGAACGCTTACAATTATATAATTTATTGAATAAAAAAATAATTAAAAAAAAGTCATTTTGTTTCTTGTAGCCCATCAGAACTCGTATACGGGTTGAAAATGGCAGATTTGGTCACTGATAAGAACCTAATTTGGAACGCAGTCGCTGTACAGTAACATGATATACATGACGTCAGAGCTCAGGCTCTTCGCTTTGCAGCGCTGTGTGGGTTTTGACTGACAGACGTGCTAAGTGTGAGCACCGTGCGTGACAAAATGCCCCCATCCCTCCCCCTAATCGGGCAACTTTTGCACATTTGTTGTTGTCAGAGAGAGGGGAATGCTGTAAATAGAGAGTCGATGTGTTCTGAAAGATGAGACGTTGAGGATGATAATAAATACAGCTTTGATGTCATGCAAGCAAACCACACACCCGTGAGGCCAAACCACACACCCGTGAGGCCAAACCACACACCCGTGAGGCCAAACCACACACCCGTGAGGCCAAACCACTCACCCGTGAGGCCAAACCACACACCCGTGAGGCCAAACCACACACCCGTGAGTGAGGCCAAACCACACACCCGTGAGGCCAAACCACACACCCGTGAGTGAGGCCAAACCACACACCCGTGAGGCCAAACCACACACCCGTGAGGCCAAACCACACACCCGTGAGGCCAAACCACTCACCCGTGAGGCCAAACCACACACCCGTGAGGCCAAACCACACACCCGTGAGGCCAAACCACACACCCGTGAGGCCAAACCACACACCCGTGAGGCCAAACCACACACCCGTGAGGCCAAACCAAACACCCGTGAGGCCAAACCAAACACCCGTGCGCTTCACATTTCCATATTATAAAACCCATGTCATTTACACCAACGTTTATGATCACCACCATGTTTAGTGGACAGTTACAAGGCTGACATGGTGTCATACCGTGGGCAGGTCCAAGCTCGGGACCCTGGGACTGAACACATCCCTCTGCTCGGGACCCTGGGACTGAACACATCCCTCTGCAACTGGATCCTGGACTTCCTGACGGGCCGACCCCAGGTGGTGAGAGTAGGCAACAAACAACACCGCCACGCCGGCCCGCAGCACGGGGGCCGCTCAGGAGTGCGTGCTCAATCCCCTTCTGTACTCCCTGTTTACCCATGCACAACTAACTCCATCATCAAGTTTGCTGACGACACGACGGTGGTAGGCCTGATCACCGACGACGATGAGACCGCCTACAGGGAGGAGGTCAGAGACCTGGCAGTGTGGTGCCGGGATAACAATCTCTCAACATCAGTAAAACAAAGGAGCTGATTGTGGACTACAGGAAACAGTGGGTGGTGGGGGGGGGGGGGGGTGGGTGGGTGGGGGGGGGGGGGGGGGGGGGTGTTGAGGGTCAGCGTGGTGGAAGTGTTGTCTGTTGTCTGTGTTTGTTAACCTGTTTTAAATGTTCTGCTCACATCGGCCACGGAGAGCGAGATCACACAGTCATCCGGAAAAACAGCGGCTTTCACGCAAGGCACAGTGTTATATTCCTCGAAGTGAGCATAAAAGGCATTTAGCTCGTTTGGGAGTTCTGCATCGCTGGGCAACTCACGTCTGGGTTTCCCTTTGTAATCCGTTATCGTCTGCAAGCCCTGCCTCATACGACGAGCGTCGGAGCCGGTGTAATAGGATTCCACCTTCCTCCTATATTGTCCTTTTGCATGTTTGATGTCTCTTACGAGGTCGTAGTGGGCGTCCATGTCCGTGTCCTGTTCCTTGTAAGCGGTAGCTCTAGCCTTTAGCCCAGAGCGGATATTACCTGTAATCCATCGTTTTTGGTTTGGATACGTTCTTATAGTCCCTGTGGGGACGACATCGGCTATGCACTTATCGATGTAGCCCGTGACTGTTGTGGTAAACTCCTCAATGCCATCAGGTGAATCCCGGAACATATCCCAGTCTGTACTAGCAAAACAGTCTTGTAGCCTCGCGTCTGCTTCATCTGACCACTTCCGTTTTGAGCGCATCACTGGTACTTCCTGGTTGAGCTTTTGTTTGTAAACAGATAGCAGGAGAATGGAGTCGTGGTCAGATTTGCCGGAGGTGGGACGAGGGAGGGCCTTGTAGGCGTTTCTGTGGGTAGAATAAAAGTGTTCTAGAGTTTTAGCGCGCCTAGTGGCGCAGGAGACATGTTGGTAGAAGTGAGGTAGAACGGTTTTAAGTCTCTCTGCGTTAAGGTCTCCGCCCACCAGAAACGCTGCCTCTGGGTGAGCGGTTTCTTGTTTGTTTATGGCCCCATACAGTTCGTTGAGTGCCAGAGTGGTGTTGGCTTGGGGAGGGATGTAGACAGCCGTGATAATTACAGATGAGAACTCTCTTGGTAGATAAAAGGGTCTGCAGATTACCATGAGGTATTCTATATCAGGTGAACAAAACTCGAGATTTCCTTCACACTTGAAGCAGCACACCAGTTGTTATGAAAAAACACACTCCACCTCCTTTCGACTTTCCCGAAGCTGCGTCATCATCCAGCCACGTTTCAGTAAGACATATAATATTGCAGCTTTTCAAGTCTCTCTGATAGGAGACTCTGGAATGAAGCTCATCCATCTTATTCTCGAGTGACTGGACATTTGTCTTCACTGTTCTTTCATGCTCATTGATGCACCTGGCCTCTCCGCTGTCTATCAGCTATTCCTATTGGTTCTTGTGGATTCACACTGAAAATGGATGCAGCTTTGAATGCTTGTATGTGTGGTATGATTGCTAGTTGCAGATCTGGACAAACGATCCACTATTGTCACTATGAATGATGGATAGAGGGAAGGATAGACAGACTGGTAGACGATATTGACCTGTGGAATATTAGAAGTTAGCGTAGTGCATAAGGGAAGTACCAAAACACCTTGATATAGGGGAGGGGCATGCAAGCGGATGAGGAGATTTGGATAGGACGGCCAGCAGATGAGGAAATTTGGATAGGACGGCCAGCAGATGAGGAAATTTGGATAGGACGGCCAGCAGATGATGAAATTTGGATAGGACGGCCAGCAGATGAGGAAATTTGGATAGGACGGCCAGCAGATGAGGAAATTTGGATAGGACGGCCAGCAGATGAGGAAATTTGGATAGGATGGCCAGCAGATGATGAAATTTGGATAGGACGGCCAGCAGATGAGGAAATTTGGATAGGAAGGCCAGCAGATGAGGAAATTTGGATAGGACGGCCAGCAGATGAGGAAATTTGGATAGGAAGGCCAGCAGATGAGGAAATTTGGATAGGAAGGCCAGCAGATGAGGAAATTTGGATAGGACGGCCAGCAGATGAGGAAATTTGGACGGCCAGGATGCCACCTGGTTGTCCCATATGAAGTCAACATCACGTTTTATGGGAGACCTTCTGGTATGGATAAAGGCTTGAGTATTTTCACTATTTTTAAAGCAGATAATTAGCTAAACAAGTGACACCACAGCTGCATGAATTTGTGATCTCTTCATATGTTCATTTATCAATTTCTAAGCCCAACCAGCTAGACAGAACAGTGTTCAAGCTACATTGTTGTCATTCAGTAAAGGTATTCAGTATAGTAGCTAGCTACTAACGTTTACTGTACTAGCCAACTGTAGCCTACAACCAAGCTAGATAGTTAGCTACAAAGAAAACAATACATTTCATCAACAGTCTTTTTAGCTAAATATATGTAGCTAGTTTGACCGCATGCCAAACAACTTTAGAGATGATTAGAAAGTTCTAAAAGCAAAAGTGACTTAGCTGTCTTTTTGACTGCTCTGCTGACCAACTGGATCTAGAGGCAGCTAAAGTTAGCTAGCTAGTTAGCTTTATAGTTAGCTATCTTGGACATAAATGAGATAAACAATTGCAGTTGTGTTGTAAGAAGTAATTTCCAGATGGAGAAATGCCAGATCGGTCTGTAATAACTAACTTTAAATAACAGAGATCTGTGTCTACATTGATGGTTGTTTGCTCCTTCTTTCTACAATGGGGTGTGGAACAACACCACAAAACCAACCAGTGTCCAGATATATATTACACCCATACTGATAAGACCGCCTCGATCACACCGACAGCATCATTTGCGTTTTGGTGTGATCGAGGCGGTCTTCTCACTAATGGTGTAATACACCAGAAGTACATTCATTTCCAATGGAACGCTGCGTATCAAATCAAATCAAATCAAATGTTATTGGCCACATGCGCCGAATACAACAGGTGCAGACATTACAGTGAAATGCTTACTTACAGCCCTTAACCAACAGTGCATTTATTTTCAACAAAAAAGTGTTGAGAAAAAAAGAGCAGAAGTAAAATAAAATAACAGTAGGGAGGCTATATATACAGGGGGGTACCGGTGCAGAGTCAATGTGCGGGGGCACCGGCTAGTTGAGGTAGTTGAAGTAATATGTACATGTGGGTGGAGTTAAAGTGACTATGCATAAATACTTAACAGGGTAGCAGCAGCGTAAAAAGGATGGGGTGGGGGGGCAGTGCAAACAGTCCGGCTAGCCATGATTAGCTGTTCAGGAGTCTTATGGTTTGGGGGTAGAAGCTGTTGAGAAGCCTTTTGGACCTAGACTTGGTGCTCCGGTACCGTTTGCCATGCGGTAGCAGAGAGAACAGTCTATGACTAGGGTGGCTGGAGTCTTTGACAATTTTGAGGGCCTTCCTCTGACACCGCCTGGTATAGAGGTCCTGGATGGCAGGAAGCTTGCCTTGCAGCATTGCGTTGCAGAGTGTGGTGCATACCTTGGATTTATCTAACGTATGCATCAAATTGTATGCTTGGGCTTGACAGAAAGTAGCAAAATATGAATGTTGAACTGTTGTTGCACACATATCCACTAAATAAATAGTGGAATTACATCATTAAAGAAAAGCTATACTGCAGAATTTCTTAGAATAGAGTAGCATAAATATTATTTATTCGATGACATCTACGAATGTATTGTGACAGCCTATAATATAATTTCCCTCCAAAATGATGCAATAATAAATAGTAAAAATAGTAGAGAGTAGGCTATTTCAACAATGAGACCAACGTTGAGGTCTTGATCGCGCTGTTGGACCGCTGAAAGCGCAGGGCTGAGTGGGTCCAGGGATGGTTGAAGTCCCTAAAGCAGGCAGGGGTGTTCCACCATCTCATTCAAGAGCTTCCACTGTTGGAAATTCTTACTGTGTACTACTCATGAAAAATAAGCCAAACCATCACCTAGCATAACTATAGTTATTAGATAACTATCATGGACATGTCACCTACAGTACACACAGTTATCTGACAAAATGATCAGGGGTAGTAACTAGCATCATTTATATTACTATTTCTCTCACTCACTCACTCACTCACTCACTCACTCACTCACTCACTCACTCACTCACTCACTCACTCACTCACTCACTCACTCACTCACTCACTCACTCACTCACTCACTCACTCACTCACTCACTCACTCACTCACTCACTCACACACTTCATTGGCTATGTTAGCAAGCCAGCTAGTTAGGTTTGCTAGCTAGCCACATCTAGAACCAAGCTCACTACTAAACTGACCTGGCAATCCTACTATCGTGAACACTCGTCTCCAAGCCACATCTAGAACCAAGCTCACTACTAAACTGACCTGGCAATCCTACTATCGTGAACACTTGTCTCCAAGCAGCATTTTTTTTAGTTTATGTCCCTGTAGCTGTCAGCAGTTGGTTTTGAGGATACTGCGAAAATGATTCTCTCCTCCATGTGTCCAACAACCACATGTGACTGTCTGCAACACGTGTGTAGATACCTGCTTTCAGTATTGTTGCGTAGTTGCACAAAATGTTATGCAGCATTGATGCAATGATACTGTCGGTGTGATCAAGGCGTTACCATAGAGAATTAATAGGAAAAGTTAAGGAAAATTAAACTTTGAGCTACATTATAGTGGCGTTGTAAGAACCTAGTGAGAAGGTCCGTCGGTAACATGACCCGGTTTGAATCACGACATACCAGATAAACGACTTTCTGTACAGGCTTCCTTCTTTCACTCTGTCAATTAGGTTAGTACTGTGGAGTAACTGCAATGTTGTTGAGCCATCCTCAGTTTTCTCCTATCACAGCCATTAAACTCTGTAACTGTTTTAAAGTCACCATTGGCCTCATGGTGAAATCCCTGAGCAGTTTCCTTCCTCTCCACCAACTGAGTAAGGAAGGACGCCTGTATCTTTGTAGTGACTGGGTGTATTTATACACAATCCAAAGTGTAATTTAATAACTTCGCCAACATCTACCAATAGGTGCCCTTCTTTGTGAGGCATTGGAAAACCTCCCTTGTCTTTGTGGTTGAATCTGTGTTAGAAATTGACTGCTCAACTGAGGGACCTTCCAGATATTTGGATGTGTGGGGTACAGCGATGACGTAGTCATTCAAAAATAATGTTAAACACTATGATTGGACACAGAGTGAGTCCATGCAACTTATTATGTGACTTGTTAAGCAAATGTTTACTCCTGAACTTATTTAGGCTTGCCATAACAAAGGGGTTGAATTCTTATTGACTCAAGACATTTCAGCTTTTCATTTTTTATTAATTTGTACAAATGTCTAAAAACATAATTCCACTGTGGAGGCCAGTGACACAACATCTCTATTTAATCCATTTTAAACTCAGCCTGTAAGACAATAGAATGTAGAAAAAGTCAAGGGGTGTGAGTACTTTCTGAAGGTATGTTTCATGAAGCCATTAGAAGACTGTTGCTGACCGAGAGGAGGTATGTACAGTGCATTCGGAAAGTATTCAGACCCCTTGACTTTTTCCACATTTTGTTATGTTACAGCCTTATTCTAAAATTGATTAAATAGTTTTTCCCCCTCATCAATCTACACACAATATCCCATAATAACTAAGCAAATACAGGTTTAGAAATTTTAGCAAATGTTTTAAAAAATAAAAAACTGAAATATCACATTTACATAAGTATTCAGACCCTTCACTCAGTACTTTGCTGCAGCACCTTTGGCAGCGATTCCAGCCTCGAGTCTTCTTGGGTATGACGCTACAAACTTGGCACACCTGTATTTGGGGAGTTTCTCCCATTCTTCTCTGCAGATCCTCTCAATCTCTGTCAGGTTGGACAGGGAGCGTTGCTGTACAGCTATATTTGCACATAATATATATTTGCACATAATATTTGCCATTTTTCGCATAATACATTTTACCGACACAAAAAGATCCCACCATGTAGAATGAGCAAATTATCTGTTGGCATTTATAAAACTATACCGACACTTCCTATTTCTACAGCTGTTGTGATTTTGTTTTTTATACGGTATGACTTTACTTGCATAAAAACTGTGGATGGAAACGTGGTTACTGTTCCGACCAGCAAAATAAAGTTATGAACCGGTTCTAACCAAAAAAAGTACCAGTTTTTGTAGTTAATAAATCCTATGTGATAACTCTAGTAGGCCTCTTCTTAACTAGCTTACACTCTTAGAATTTTTTTAAAATTATAGAACCAAAAATGGTTCAATCGCTTGCTTTGTACAGCGCATTCGGAAAGTATTCAGACCCCTTCCCTTTTCCACATGTTGTTACATTACAGCATTATTCTAAAATGGATTAAATAATTTAAAAAAAACTGTTGTTTTTTAAAAATGTTTTGCAAATGTTAGCATTTGATAAAATTACACCCAATCACTACATTACTGGTGGAGGGTTCTTATCAACAGACTAAAGCCATCTACATTTTCTACAAATGGAAGAGAAAAAAAAAACAGCTATTGCGAGTTAATTTGTGAATTCTCCCTATTGATTTAATTAATGAATATAAAAAGTTAAACAACAAAAACAATTGTTAAAAAAACGTTCCTGCTTTGTAAAACAGCCCTCCTTTATAAATAGCAAAGATAAGTATACAATGAACATAACAGCAACCCATGCATTGTCCTCAATTTTCTCATTCTTCCATTTTGTATATGTTACAAATTGACATGTATTTGTATTTCTTATGAATAAGATGATCATTTCATCTCTCATAACCACACAATGACGTAGCTACATATCCGGATCACGTGTTTCCGGTCAGGCAGGAAGAGGCCTAGTGTTATTTCAACATATTTTATTTATATGTTTTGGAGAAGAAAAAAACATCTCGCACTATTCAGTTTGGCTAGTCGGAGTGGTCTATCGCTTGCTTTGACCCACATGATTGTTAGTAATATTAGCCCAAACAACTCCTTCCTTTATGCTAGAAGAAATAGCTATATGAAGTGTCTCCGGTGTAAAGGTAAGTGTTTCTGACAAGACAGAGAGAGAGGCGTCTCTTTGTTCTATGTATGAGTCTGATCATGCTAACGAACGTAGCTAGCTAACGTTAGCTTGCTAGCCGTAGACGAACGCTAACTTCATATTCGGGTTACTAATGATTTGAAATAACTGGATAGCTAGCAAGATAACTAGCTAGCTCGGGTGTGTTATGTTACCAACGGCCCAGCTAGGTAACTAGCAAGCTAGCTAGATAATAAACGGCAGAATGGTTGGAATGACTAGCCAGCCCAGAATTAACGTTATATAAACGTGCTACATTTGAGATTTTAGTCATTTAGCAGACACTCTTATCCAGAGCGACTTACAGTTAGTGAGTGCATTCATTTTTCATACTGGCCCCCCGTGGGAATCAAACCCACAACCCTGGCGTTGCAAGCGCCATGCTCTACCAACTGAGCTATACGGGACTAGCCACTGATAACGAAATGAACTATGAACAATATTTGGATGCTAAATATCCAACAACTGTAACAGTAGGCCGTTCTTTGCCTTAGCTGACTTATGCTGGGCAAACACTACACGACTTCTAAAATCTTAACAACTGGTCACATTTCCCCATGTCCTTGTCACAAATCTTTCATTCAGTCCATCCTCACATTACACTTTGATTCCCTAGTTGATCCTGCCTGCGTTTCTTGGTTGTCGAAGGAAAACAAATGTTGTATTAGTGTGCACATTATTATGTGCAGAAACATCAAAAAAAGTCAGAGGCGCAGAATATTGATTTAATATGATATTAAATTATCTTTTAGATTTCTGTCATGTAACGCAGATGTAATAATGGTTCGTTTTGCATGGCCTGTTGCCCCGGGTGAGTGGAGGTTTTTCCAAGGATTCTGTACCAAGGATTCGGTGTTCTGTCTTGCAGAAGGCATTGCTTTTGATAAAAAAAAAAAAAAAAACGCTTTATCTGCCTTCGCAATGAAAACGAATTAGAAAATGCAAACATTTATTTTATGGAAAAGAGATGTATGTTTATTACATTTACATTTACATTTTAGTCATTTAGCAGACGCTCTTATCCAGAGCGACTTACAGTTAGTGCATACATTATTATTTTATCGAACCCACAACCCTGGCGTTGCAAACGCCATGCTCTACCAACTGAGCTACATCCCCTGCCGGCCAAATCCCTCCCCTACCCTGGACGACGCTGGGCCAATTGTGCGCGCCGCCCCATGTGTCTCCCGGTCGCGACCGGCTACGACAGAGCCTGGATTCGAACCAGGATCTCTAGTGGCACAGTTTAGCACTGCGATGCAGTGCCTTAGACCACTGCGCCACTCGGGAGTGGATGATGCACCATGCTGCCTTGTTGACAAAATGACAGAGCAGTGCAGATTACTGTTCCATTTGAGAAGGGCTCGCCTCCCTCCCCGTTTTATCCAGATATGACAGGCATAGGCCTGGTGCCCCAGTCTCAGCATAATCGAATCACCCGTTGTTTTGGTCTCACATGCTGAATGCTCAACGTCTGTTGGCAGCATTCCTTGCCCAATCACGTCGTAGCACTGCTCATACTATAAAATGCACAACCAAAATTTAGGACATGTCAGAAAATTATCAGGACATCCGACAGGGGTCTGGAGAACAGAACAGCCATCATTGGTGCGATTCTCGACGTAATGATCCTAGCCCACGTTCATAGGATTTCACCCCGATCATTAAAATTAGTCTGGGACGGCAAAAACATGGCGAAATCGTGTTGTATATGCCTGGCATTAAGCCCTCTACAGACTGTACCATTTTAGCTGTCTTATGTCACGATTTAGCCGTCTCAGACGTTTCCACGTTGTGGGCAAATTCTTAGGTCGTAAACGACTGTTGGACGTCTTGGCTCGTTCAGTGTGACAGGGTCTAGGTCTGCCGATTTAAGTACCACTACGTGCAGTCGTATTGTTTTGGTATCACATGCTGAATGCAGTCGTAGGCTCCGACTAAGTTCTGGCAGTGTCTGGTGTTACGAGCCGATCCCGGTGACTGACCAATAGGAACGCGGCCGATCCCGGTGACTGACCAATAGGAACGCGGCCGATCCCGGTGACTGAC
This sequence comes from Coregonus lavaretus, assembly GCF_964263955.1. Classification (NCBI taxonomy): domain Eukaryota; kingdom Metazoa; phylum Chordata; class Actinopteri; order Salmoniformes; family Salmonidae; genus Coregonus; species Coregonus lavaretus. Next base: position 203,589 of record NW_028163050.1, on the reverse strand, counting down.
CAATAGGAACGCGGCCGGCACCGAGTATGCACACAATTAGTCCGAATAATATAATAGTACCGTTTAACCAGGTTGATAGGTTTGAATTAACATCGCACAGTGTGACGTGATAATCGTAAAAGACTGAATCCGACGTACAGTCTGCAAAGGCCTTAAACTCAACTCTACGACTTACGATGGAGTTGAGCAGCGATGAGTGTAAGCGGACTTTAGCTATCAGATTGTAACGGGCTAATGTGGTGCTCCGTTAGCCATTTACAGGATAGAAGGCAGGGCAAACCGGGTGTTCATTTCTGGTAGATCATCAAAATAAATAAATCACACCATGTTTTTGGACACATACAGCAGATTTTACCAGATGAAGTACAATACCATTGGAAATTAATGTTAAAAATTCAATTTTATATTCTTAACTTAAATTGAAAATTATGCTTTCACTGCTTCCGTTTTTAATGAGTGTTTGTCTTTTTGGTCTCTTCGCAGACACCAAGCCCCTCCCCCTGCCACTCACAACAAGCCCCTCCCTTTGCCACTCACAACAAGCCCCTCCCTGTGCCACTCACAACAAGCCCCTCACAACAAGCCCCTCCCTGTGCCACTCACAACAAGCCCCTCACAACAAGCCCCTCCCTGTGCCACTCACAACAAGCCCCTCACAACAAGCCCCTCCCTGTGCCCCTCACAACAAGCCCCTCCCTTTGCCACTCACAATAAGCCCCTCCCCGTGCCACTCACACAGACGCAAAGCCCCTCCCCGTGCCACACGAAAGATCATCTTCTTCCTCTATGACAACAAGCATTTTCAACTCGCTATTTTTGCATTTTAGGTTTT
>NW_028163050.1:107757-197757 GCF_964263955.1 Coregonus lavaretus | reverse complement strand
GTAGGATTTTTAATGAATTTATTTGCAAATTATGGTGGAAAATAAGTATTTGGTCAATAACAAAAGTTTCTCAATACTTTGTTATATACCCTTTGTTGGCAATGACACAGGTCAAACGTTTTCTGTAAGTCTTCACAAGGTTTTCACACACTGTTGCTGGTATTTTGGCCCATTCCTCCATGCAGATCTCATCTAGAGCAGTGATGTTTTGGGGCTGTCGCTGGGCAACACGGACTTTCAACTCCCTCCAAAGATTTTCTATGGGGTTGAGATCTGGAGACTGGCTAGGCCACTCCAGGACCTTGAAATGCTTCTTACGAAGCCACTCCTTCGTTGCCCGGGCGGTGTGTTTGGGATCATTGTCATGCTGAAAGACCCAGCCATGTTTCATCTTCAATGCCCTTGCTGATGGAAGGAGGTTTTCACTCAAAATCTCACGATACATGGCCCCATTCATTCTTTCCTTTACACGGATCAGTCGTCCTGGTCCCTTTGCAGAAAAACAGCCCCAAAGCATGATGTTTCCACCCCCATGCTTCACAGTAGGTATGGTGTTCTTTGGATGCAACTCAGCATTCTTTGTCCTCCAAACACGACGAGTTGAGTTTTTACCAAAAAGTTCTATTTTGGTTTCATCTGACCATATGACATTCTCCCAATCCTCTTCTGGATCATCCAAATGCACTCTAGCAAACTTCAGACGGGCCTGGACATGTACTGGCTTAAGCAGGGGGACACGTCTGGCACTGCAGGATTTGAGTCCCTGGCGGCGTAGTGTGTTAATGATGGTAGGCTTTGTTACTTTGGTCCCAGCTCTCTGCAGGTCATTCACTAGGTCCCCCCGTGTGGTTCTGGGATTTTTGCTCACCGTTCTTGTGATCATTTTGACCCCACAGGGTGAGATCTTGCGTGGAGCCCCAGATCGAGGGAGAATATCAGTGGTCTTGTATGTCTTCCATTTCCTAATAATTGCTCCCACAGTTGATTTCTTCAAACCAAGCTGCTTACCTATTGCAGATTCAGTCTTCCCAGCCTGGTGCAGGTCTACAATTTTGTTTCTGGTGTCCTTTGACAGCTCTTTGGTCTTGGCCATAGTGGAGTTTGGAGTGTGACTGTTTGAGGTTGTGGACAGGTGTCTTTTATACTGATAACAAGTTCAAACAGGTGCCATTAATACAGGTAACGAGTGGAGGACAGAGGAGCCTCTTAAAGAAGTTACAGGTCTGTGAGAACCAGAAATCTTGCTTGTTTGTAGGTGACCAAATACTTATTTTCCACCATAATTTGCAAATAAATTCATTAAAAATCCTACAATGTGATTTTCTGGATTTTTTTTCTCAATTTGTCTGTCATAGTTGACGTGTACCTATGATGGAAATTACAGGCCTCTCTCATCTTTTTAAGTGGGAGAACTTGCACAATTGGTGGCTGACTAAATACTTTTTTCCCCCACTGTATAAAGCCCTTTTTACATCAGCAGATGTCACAATGTGCTTATACAACAACACAGCCTAAAACCCCAAACAGCAAGCAATGCAGATGTAGGGGCACATAATAAAGCCATGTAGCTTGAATCTCACCATCGCTGTTTTATTATAATGAGAAAGTGACCAAAAACCAGGTTCCTTTTTTAATGGAAGGATTTGTATGGAAAGCCAAGTTGAAGCCAACAGATGTTGTCGTCCTCAGAATAACCATATGGTTTTACCGCCACCGAGTAGCTCAACGCCCTTCAACCGAGTAGCTCAACGCCCTTCAACCGAGTAGCTCAACGCCCTTCAACCGAGTAGCTCAACGCCCTTCAACCGAGTAGCTCAACGCCCTTCAACAGAGTAGCTCAACGCCCTTCATCTGAGTAGCTCAACGCCCTTCATCTGAGTAGCTCAACGCCCTTCAACAGAGTAGCTCAACGCCCTTCAACAGAGTAGCTCAACGCCCTTCAACAGAGTAGCTCAACGCCCTTCAACAGAGTAGCTCAACAGAGTAGCTCAACGCCCTTCAACAGAGTAGCTCAACCGAGTAGCTCAACGCCATTCAACAGAGTAGCTCAACGCCCTTCAACCGAGTAGCTCAACGCCCTTCAACCGAGTAGCTCAACGCCCTTCAACCGAGTAGCTCAACGCCCTTCAACCGAGTAGCTCAACGCCCTTCAACCGAGTAGCTCAACGCCCTTCCACAGAGTAGCTCAACGCCCTTCCACAGAGTAGCTCAACGCCCTTCCACAGAGTAGCTCAACAGAGTAGCTCAACGCCCTTCCACAGAGTAGCTCAACGCCCTTCAACAGAGTAGCTCAACGCCCTTCCATTGAAGCGACAGTAAACAAACATCTCTCAAGCTCCTTGTATTGTTTTTAAAATTGTAGGTGTAACATGGAAAACAAATTGTCCTGTTATTTCATTACCATATCATACTGTGAAGAAGCCATCTAGGCTATGTCATTTGTTGTCATTATATCCAGAATATTTAATAGTAATAGTGTTGGGTGTTGAGCAATAGTCTATCCTACACAGTTGTGCACAGTAGACTCTGTGTCCAATCCAAGGCACTAAAACATATGAAAACATGAAGTCATTACCTTGATGCTTTCTCTGTTGAATCTAACGAGATCCTGCTGTAAATCGAGCAGACAACACCAAATTATCAACATCAATTCGCTAGGGATATTAGATCCAATGTGGATCCAGGCACAACTGTCTTCACCGGTGTGCACAGATTGAGACACCAAAATATTCTTGACGTTCCTCAAACACCTTTTTTCCAGCGCTTGGCCTGTTGCTTGGCATGCACAATCACATCAGCTGTTCGTCGTTTGACTGTCATTCGGAAAATTCCTTGCTGAAATCAGATGTGTGAAAATATCACCGCGTAATTAATCAGCTGGACATCAAATGCACATCCAACAAGCATTATGCATAATTATTGAAGAACCCACGTTAATGAAAGTATCGATGTAGGTTTTAAGGATCAAGGTAAGGTGACTCTTGCCGTTAGAAGCGTTCCATTTATTTGTGTGTCCATAAAAACTGTATTAACATAAGAAAACACTAAATGTTACATAGTTACACTGCATTTCTGAGATCTCTATACAAAAACTGTCCAACAGCTAGATACAGGGATCAAGTTCAATGTCTAATTTAAGCTGATTTTAATTCTTAATATGATATAACGTCAATTTACACTGCCAAATATTCAAGGTCAGAAAAGTAATGTTTTATGTCACACGATTTTGGACAAATCCGTCAAGACACCAACCATGATAAAGGGTTAAACAGGTTTTAAATCATCATGTTGTTCATTATAGATAGCTATGATGTTATTGATTATGATCCCCCCCATCTTCATGTAATGACATTAAAACATTGTCAGATTATTATCAATGAGTTGTCCAGGAAATCCTCACTGGTGCCCTAGGTTATAGAAAGACCATATATACCGTGCGTACGGAAAGTATTCAGACCCCTTGACTTTTTCCACATTTTGTTTCGTTACAGCCTTATTCTAAAATGGATAAAGTTTTTTTTTCCCCCCTCATCAATCAATCAACATTACCCTATAATGACAAAGCAAAAACAGGTTTTTAGAAATGTTTGCACACGTTATATATAAAAAAAAAGAAAGAAACTGAAATCAAATTTACATAAGTATTCAGACCCTTTACTCGTTACTTTGTTGAAGCACCTTTGGCAGCGAATACAGCCTCGAGTCTTCTAGGGTATGACGCTACAAGCTTGGCACACCTGTATTTGGGGAGTTTCTCCCATTCTTCTCTGCAGATCCTCTCAAGCTCTCTCAGGTTGGATGGGGAGCGTCGCTGCACAGCTATTTTCAGGTCTCTCCAGAGATGTTCGATCGGGTTCAAGTCTGGGCTCTGGCTGGGCCACTCAAGGACATTCAGAGACTTGTCCTGAAGCCACTCCTGCGTTGTCTTGTGCTTAGGGTCGTTTTCCTGTTGGAAGGTGAACCTTTGCCCCAGTTTGAGGTCCTGAGCGAGCTGGAGCAGGTTTTCATTAAGTATCTCTGTTCTTTGCTCTGTTCCTTTCCCTCGATCCTGAGTAGTCTCCCAGTCCCTGCCACTGAAAAACATCCCCACAGCATGATGCTGCCACCACCATGCTTCACCGTAGGGATGGTGCCAGGTTGCCTCCCGATGTGACGCTTGGCATTCAGGCCAAAGAGTCAATCTTGGTTTCATCAGACCAGAGAATCTTGTTTCTCATGGTCAGAGTCCTTTAGGTGCCTTTTGGCAAACTCCAAGCGGGCTGTCATGTGCCTTTTTACTGAAGAGTGGCTTCCGTCTGGCCACTCTACCATAAATGCCTGATTGGTGGAGTGCTGAAGAGATGGTTGTCCTTCTGGAAGGTTCTCCCATCTCCACAGAGGAACTCTGGAGCTCTGTCAGAATGACCATCGGGTTCTTGGTCACCTCCCTGACCAAGGCCCTTCTCCCCTGATTGCTCAATTTGGCCGGGCGGCCAGCTCTAGGAAGAGTCTTGGTGGTTCCAAACTTCTTTCATTTAAGAATGATGGAGGCCACTGTGTTCTTGGGGACCTTGAATGCTGCAGAATGTTTTGGTACCCTTCCCCAGATCTGTGCCTTGACACAATCCTGTCTCGGAGCTCTACGGACAATTCCTTCGACCTCATGGCTTGGTTTTTGCTCTGACATGTACTGTCAACTGTGGGACCTTTATATAGACAGGTGTGTACCTTTTCCAAATCATGTCCAATCAATTGAATTTACCACAGGTGGACTCCAAGTTGTAGAAATATCTCAAGGATGATCAATGGAAACAGGATGCACCTGAGCTCAATTTCGAGTCTCATAGCAAAGTGTCTGATTACTTATGTAAAAAGGTTCTGTTTTTTATTTTTAATACATTTGCAAACATATCTAAAAACCAGTTTTTGCTTTGACATTATGGGATATTGTGTGTAGATTGATGAGGGGAAAAATGAATTTAATCAATTTTAGAGAAAGGCTGTAACATAACAATGTGTAAAAAGTCAAGGGGTCTGAATACTTTCAGAATAAACTGTATTCTCTGTATATTCTGTTAATTGTTGTCAGCGCCATTCCACCAGGTCAAATTCCTGGTCCATGTAAAATGTACTTGGTGATTCTGATTCTAAAGGAGCAGGGTGGCTGCTACCAGGACAGCCGTAGCATCAACTCCGACAGCCTCAGTGTCCAGGGAGGGGCCTCGGCCCGCCAGAGCAGCCCAGGAGGAGAGAGGTTTCTGGGCCGATCCACCAAGGCCAAGGGGGGCGACAGCAGCCAGACCCGGGACTCCTGCGACTTCTCCAACTGCAGCGACGACAACACCGAGGCGGACGACAACACGGAGGAGTATAACAGCAACCTGTTCGATATCGTCTGCGAGTCCTCAGCCACGACGGACGAGGATGGAGACATGGACTACGAGCCTCATCACAGACCCAGGAAGAGGGGTCCCCCTGGGGGGTCTGAGTCGGTGAAGAGGATTAAGCAGGAGACCGCTGAGGACACAGGGCCCATAGCCCAGCTAGCAGCAGCACCAGCAGTCTCCCAGTCCCCAAAGCCTGAGAACTCCCACCATGCCTTGCCACACAAACCCTACCAGCTGGACACTTTGGTTGGTGGTGTGTCGTCGTCTCTGCTGGGAGGGCGCTCCTTTCCTCAAAAACCTCTCTCCAGCTCTGTCTCCAAACCTCCCATGATGAGCACTGGTTCTCCCAGACACCACGACCCGTCCTCGTTGTCGACCCAGGCCCTGAGCACCCTCCCTGGGGCAGGTAGTGAGTTGATGGAGGGTTTGGCCCCGGAGGACCTGCTGAAGCCTGGAGGATCCGAGGGGCCGTTTGGGTACCTGACTCCCTCCTCCCCCAGTGGGATGAAAGCTGAACTGGACCTCCTGGGAGCAGAGACCAAAGGAGAGGCTACAGGTACAGTTAACATCCCTCTTTCTAACTCCCTCTCTCTCTCTCTAACTGCTCTCTCTCTCCCTCTCTCTAACTGCTCTCCCTCTCTAACATCTTTCACTCCATCCCTCTCTCTCTCAATTTCAATTCAATTTAAGCTGCTTTATTGGCATGGGAAACGTATGTTAAAGTTGCCAAAGCAAGTGAAGTAGATAATAAACAAAAGTGAAATAATCAATAAATATTAACAGTAAACATTACACTCTCAACAGTTCCAAAAGAATAAAGACGTTTCAAATGTCATATTATCTCTATATACAGTGTTGTAATGATATGAAAATACTTAAAGTACAAAGGGAAAATAAATCAACATAAATATGGGTTGTATTTACAATGGTGTTTGTTCTTCACTGGTTGCCCTTTTCTTGTGGCAACAGGTCACAAATCTTGCAGCTGTGATGGCACACTGTGGTATTTCACCCAATAGATATGGGAGTTTATCAAAATTGGGTTTGTTTTCAAATTCTTTGCGGGTCTGTGTAATCTGAGGGAAATATGTGTCTCTAATATGGTCATACATTTGGCAGGAAGTTAGGAAGTGCAGCTCAGTTTCCACCTCATTTTGTGGGCAGTGTGCACATAGCCTGTCTTCTCTTGAGAGCCAGGTCTGCCGTCGGCTATGCTCACTGAGTCTGTACATAGTCAAAGATTTCCTCTCTCTCTCTCACTGCGCTCTCTCTCTCACTGCGCTCTCTCTCACTGCACTCTCTCTCTCACTGTGCTCTTTCTCACTGCTCTCTCTCTCACTGCGCTCTCTCTCTCACTGCGCTCTCTCTCACTGCACTCTCTCTCTCACTGTGCTCTTTCTCACTGCTCTCTCTCTCACTGCGCTCTCTCGCTCTCTCTCTCACTGCGCTCTCTCGCTCTCTCTCTCACTGCGCTCTCTCGCTCTCTCTCTCACTGCGCTCTCGCTCTCTCTCTCACTGCGCTCTCTCGCTCTCTCTCTCACTGCGCTCTCTCTCTCACTGCGCTCTCTCTCATTGTTCTCTCACTGCGCTCTCTCTCACTGCGCGCTCTCTCTCACTGCGCTCTCTCTCTCACTGCGCTCTCGCTCTCTCGCTCTCTCACGCTCTCTCTCTCACGCTCTCTCTCTCACTGCGCTCTCTCTCACTGCGCTCTCGCGCTCTCTCTCACTGTGCTCTCTCTCACTGCGCTCTCTCTCTCACTGCGCTCTCTCTCTCACTGCGCTCTCTCTCTCACTGCGCTCTCTTTCACTGCGCTCTCTCTCTCACTGCGCTCTCTCTCTCACTGCGCTCTCTCTCTCACTGCGCTCTCTCTCTCACTGCGCTCTCTCTCTCACTGCGCTCTCTCTCTCACTGTGGTCTCTCTCTCACTGTGGTCTCTCTCTCACTGTGGTCTCTCTCTCACTGCGCTCTCTCTCTCACTGCGCTCTCTCTCTCACTGCGCTCTCTCTCACTGCGTTCTCTCGCTCTCTCTCACTGCTCTCTCTCTCACTGCGCTCTCTCTCACTGCTCTCTCTCACTGCGCTCTCTCTCTCACGGCGCTCTCTCGCTCTCTCGCTCTCTCGCTCTCTCGCTCTCTCACTGCGCTCTCTCTCTCGCGCGCTCTCTCTCACTGCGCTCTCTCTCACTGCGCTCTCTCGCTCTCTCTCACTGTGCTCTCTCTCACTGTGCTCTCTCTCACTGCGCTCTCTCTCTCACTGTGCTCTCTCTCTCACTGCGCTCTCTCTCACTGCGCTCTCTTGCTCTCTCTCACTGCGCTCTCTTGCTCTCTCACTGCGCTCTCGCGCTCTCTCGCTCTCTCACTGCGCTCTCTCGCTCTCTCACTGCGCTCTCTCGCTCTCTCGCGCTCTCTCACTGCGCTCTCTCTCACTGCGCTCTCTCTCTCTCTCACTGCACTCTCTTGCTCTCTCTCACTGCGCTCTCTCTCTCACTGCGCTCTCTCTCTCACTGCGCTCTCTCGCTCTCTCTCACTGCGCTCTCTCGCTCTCTCTCTCACTGCGCTCTCTCGCTCTCTCTCACTGCGCTCTCTCGCTCTCTCACTGCGCTCTCTCGCTCTCTCTCTCCGCTCTCTCTCACTGCGCTCTCTCGCTCTCTCTCTCACTGCTCTCTCTCTCACTGCGCTCTCTCGCCCTCTCACTGTGCTCTCTCTCTCACTGCGCGCTCACTCTCACTGTACTCTCTCACTGCGCTCTCTCTCACTGCGCTCTCGCTCTCTCGCTCTCTCACTGCGCTCTCTCTCGCGCTCTCTCTCTCACTGCGCTCTCTCTCTCACTGCGCTCTCTCGCTCTCTCTCTCACTGCGCTCTCTCTCTCTCTCTCACTGCGCTCTCTCGCTCTCTCTCACTGTGCTCTCTCACTGTGCTCTCTCTCACTGTGCTCTCTCTCACTGCGCTCTCTCTCTCACTGCGCTCTCTCTCTCGCGCTCTCTCTCTCACTGCGCTCTCTCTCACTGCGCTCTCTTGCTCTCTCTCACTGCGCTCTCTTGCTCTCTCTCACTGCGCTCTCTTGCTCTCTCGCTCTCTCACTGCGCTCTCTCGCTCTCTCACTGCGCTCTCTCGCTCTCTCACTGCGCTCTCTCTCACTGCGCTCTCTCTCTCTCTCTCTCACTGCACTCTCTTGCTCTCTCTCACTGCGCTCTCTCTCTCACTGCGCTCTCTCGCTCTCTCTCACTGCGCTCTCTCGCTCTCTCTCACTGCGCTCTCTCGCTCTCTCACTGCGCTCTCTCGCTCTCTCTCTCCGCTCTCTCTCACTGCGCTCTCTCGCTCTCTCTCTCACTGCTCTCTCTCTCACTGCGCTCTCTCTCACTGTGCTCTCTCGCCCTCTCACTGTGCTCTCTCTCTCTCACTGCGCTCGCTCTCACTGTACTCTCTCACTGCGCTCTCGCTCTCTCGCTCTCTCACTGCGCTCTCTCTCTCGCGCTCTCTCTCTCACTGCGCTCTCTCTCACTGCGCTCTCTCGCTCTCTCTCTCACTGCGCTCTCTCGCTCTCTCACTGCGCTCTCGCTCTCTCGCTCTCTCACTGCGCTCTCTCTCTCGCGCTCTCTCTCTCACTGCGCTCTCTCTCACTGCGCTCTCTCTCACTGCTCTCTCTCACTGCGCTCTCTCTCTCACTGCGCTCTCTCTCACTGCGCTCTCTTTCACTGTGCTCTCTCTCTCACTGTGCTCTCTCTCTCACTGCGCTCTCTCTCTCACTGCGCTCTCTCTCACTGCGTTCTCTCGCTCTCTCTCACTGCGCTCTCTCTCTCTCACTGCTCTCTCTCTCACTGCGCTCTCTCGCTCTCTCTCTCACTGCGCTCTCTCGCTCTCTCTCTCACTGCGCTCTCTCGCTCTCTCTCACTGCGCTCTCTCGCTCTCTCTCTCGCGCTCTCTCTCGCGCTCTCTCTCACTGCGCTCTCTCTCACTGCGCTCTCTCGCTCTCTCTCACTGTGCTCTCTCTCACTGTGCTCTCTCTCACTGCGCTCTCTCTCTCACTGCGCTCTCTCTCTCACTGCGCTCTCTCTCACTGCGCTCTCTTGCTCTCTCTCACTGCGCTCTCTTGCTCTCTCACTGCTCTCTCACTGCGCTCTCTTGCTCTCTCACTGCGCTCTCTCGCTCTCTCGCGCTCTCTCACTGCGCTCTCTCTCACTGCGCTCTCTCTCTCTCTCTCACTGCACTCTCTTGCTCTCTCTCACTGCGCTCTCTCTCTCACTGCGCTCTCTCTCTCACTGCGCTCTCTCGCTCTCTCTCACTGCGCTCTCTCGCTCTCTCTCTCACTGCGCTCTCTCGCTCTCTCTCACTGCACTCTCTCTCACTGCGCTCTCTCGCTCTCTCACTGCGCTCTCTCGCTCTCTCTCTCCGCTCTCTCTCACTGCGCTCTCTCGCTCTTTCTCTCACTGCTCTCTCTCTCACTGCGCTCTCTCTCACTGTGCTCTCTCTCTCTCTCACTGTGCTCTCTCTCTCACTGCGCTCGCTCTCTCTGTTCTCTCTCACTGCGCTCTCTCTCTCACTGTACTCTCTCACTGTGCTCTCTCGCTCTCGCGCTCTCTCACTGCGCCCTCTCTCACTGCTCTCTCTCACTGCGCTCTCTCTCACTGCGCTCTCTCGCTCTCTCTCTCACTGCGCTCTCTCGCTCTCTCTCTCACTGCGCTCTCTCGCTCTCTCTCTCACTGCGCTCTCTCGCTCGCTCTCTCACTGCTCTCTCTCACTGCGCTGTCTCGCTCTCTCTCTCACTGCGCTGTCTCGCTCTCTCTCACTGCGCTCTCTCGCTCTCTCTCTCTCTGCGCTCTCTCGCTCTCTCTCACTGCGCTCTCTCTCTCACTGCGCTCTCTCTCTCACTGCGCTCTCTCTCTCACTGCGCTCTCTCTCTCACTGCGCTCTCTCTCACTGCGCCCTCTCTCACTGCGCTCTCTCTCTCACTGTTCTCTCTCACTGCGCTCTCTCTCACTGCGCTCTCTCGCTCTCTCTCAATGCGCTCTCTCGCTCTCTCTCACTGCACTCTCTCTCTCACTGCACTCTCTCTCACTGTTCTCTCTCTCTCACTGCGCTCTCTCGCTCTCTCTCACTGCGCTCTCTCGTTCTCTCTCACTGCGCTCTCTCACTGCGCTCTCTCTCTCACTGCGCTCTCGCTCTCTCGCTCTCTCACTGCGCTCTCTCTCTCACGCTCTCTCTCTCACTGCGCTCTCTCTCACTGCGCTCTCTCGCTCTCTCTCACTGTGCTCTCTCTCACTGCGCTCTCTCTCTCACTGCGCTCTCTCTCTCACTGCGCTCTCTCTCTCACTGCGCTCTCTCTCTCACTGCGCTCTCTCACTGCGCTCTCTCTCTCACTGCGCTCTCTCTCTCACTGCGGTCTCTCTCTCACTGCGCTCTCTCTCTCACTGCGCTCTCTCTCTCACTGCGCTCTCTCTCACTGCGTTCTCTCGCTCTCTCTCACTGCTCTCTCTCTCACTGCGCTCTCTCTCTCACTGCGCTCTCTCTCTCACTGCGTTCTCTCGCTCTCTCTCACTGCTCTCTCTCTCACTGCGCTCTCTCTCACTGCTCTCTCTCACTGCGCTCTCTCGCTCTCTCTCTCACGGCGCTCTCTCGCTCTCTCGCTCTCTCGCTCTCTCACTGCGCTCTCTCTCTCGCGCGCTCTCTCTCACTGCGCTCTCTCGCTCTCTCTCACTGTGCTCTCTCTCACTGTGCTCTCTCTCACTGTGCTCTCTCTCACTGCGCTCTCTCTCTCACTGTGCTCTCTCTCTCACTGCGCTCTCTCTCACTGCGCTCTCTTGCTCTCTCTCACTGCGCTCTCTTGCTCTCTCACTGCGCTCTCGCGCTCTCTCGCTCTCTCACTGCGCTCTCTCGCTCTCTCACTGCGCTCTCTCGCTCTCTCGCGCTCTCTCACTGCGCTCTCTCTCACTGCGCTCTCTCTCTCTCTCACTGCACTCTCTTGCTCTCTCTCACTGCGCTCTCTCTCTCACTGCGCTCTCTCTCTCACTGCGCTCTCTCTCACTGCGCTCTCTCGCTCTCTCTCTCACTGCGCTCTCTCGCTCTCTCTCACTGCGCTCTCTCGCTCTCTCACTGCGCTCTCTCGCTCTCTCTCTCCGCTCTCTCTCACTGCGCTCTCTCGCTCTCTCTCTCACTGCTCTCTCTCTCACTGCGCTCTCTCTCACTGTGCTCTCTCGCCCTCTCACTGTGCTCTCTCTCTCACTGCGCGCTCACTCTCACTGTACTCTCTCACTGCGCTCTCTCTCACTGCGCTCTCGCTCTCTCACTGCGCTCTCTCTCTCGCGCTCTCTCTCTCACTGCGCTCTCTCTCTCACTGCGCTCTCTCGCTCTCTCTCTCACTGCGCTCTCTCGCTCTCTCTCACTGCGCTCTCTCGCTCTCTCTCACTGTGCTCTCTCTCACTGTGCTCTCTCTCACTGTGCTCTCTCTCACTGCGCTCTCTCTCTCACTGCGCTCTCTCTCTCGCGCTCTCTCTCTCACTGCGCTCTCTCTCACTGCGCTCTCTTGCTCTCTCTCACTGCGCTCTCTTGCTCTCTCTCACTGCGCTCTCTTGCTCTCTCACTGCGCTCTCGCGCTCTCTCACTGCGCTCTCTCGCTCTCTCACTGCGCTCTCTCTCACTGCGCTCTCTCTCTCTCTCTCTCACTGCACTCTCTTGCTCTCTCTCACTGCGCTCTCTCTCTCACTGCGCTCTCTCTCTCACTGCGCTCTCTCGCTCTCTCTCACTGCGCTCTCTCGCTCTCTCTCACTGCGCTCTCTCGCTCTCTCACTGCGCTCTCTCGCTCTCTCTCTCCGCTCTCTCGCTCTCTCTCTCACTGCTCTCTCTCTCACTGCGCTCTCTCTCACTGTGCTCTCTCGCCCTCTCACTGTGCTCTCTCTCTCACTGCGCTCGCTCTCACTGTACTCTCTCACTGCGCTCTCTCTCACTGCGCTCTCGCTCTCTCGCTCTCTCACTGCGCTCTCTCTCTCGCGCTCTCTCTCTCACTGCGCTCTCTCTCACTGCGCTCTCTCGCTCTCTCTCTCACTGCGCTCTCTCGCTCTCTCACTGCGCTCTCGCTCTCTTGCTCTCTCACTGCGCTCTCTCTCTCGCGCTCTCTCTCTCACTGCGCTCTCTCTCACTGCGCTCTCTCTCACTGCGCTCTCTCTCACTGTGCTCTCTCTCACTGCGCTCTCTCTCTCACTGCGCTCTCTCTCTCACTGCGCTCTCTCTCACTGCGCTCTCTTTCACTGCGCTCTCTCTCTCACTGTGCTCTCTCTCTCACTGCGCTCTCTCTCACTGCGTTCTCTCGCTCTCTCTCACTGCGTTCTCTCGCTCTCTCTCACTGCGCTCTCTCGCTCTCTCTCACTGCTCTCTCTCTCACTGCGCTCTCTCGCTCTCTCTCTCACTGCGCTCTCTCGCTCTCTCTCTCACTGCGCTCTCTCGCTGTCTCTCACTGCGCTCTCTCGCTCTCTCGCTCTCTCTCTCGCGCTCTCTCTCGCGCTCTCTCTCACTGCGCTCTCTCTCACTGCGCTCTCTCGCTCTCTCTCACTGTGCTCTCTCTCACTGCGCTCTCTCTCTCACTGCGCTCTCTCTCACTGCGCTCTCTTGCTCTCTCTCACTGCGCTCTCTTGCTCTCTCACTGCTCTCTCACTGCGCTCTCTTGCTCTCTCACTGCGCTCTCTCGCTCTCTCGCGCTCTCTCACTGCGCTCTCTCTCACTGCGCTCTCTCTCTCTCTCTCACTGCACTCTCTTGCTCTCTCTCACTGCGCTCTCTCTCTCACTGCGCTCTCTCTCTCACTGCGCTCTCTCTCTCACTGCGCTCTCTCTCTCACTGCGCTCTCTCGCTCTCTCACTGCGCTCTCTCGCTCTCTCTCTCACTGCGCTCTCTCGCTCTCTCTCACTGCACTCTCTCTCACTGCGCTCTCTCGCTCTCTCACTGCGCTCTCTCGCTCTCTCTCTCCGCTCTCTCTCACTGCGCTCTCTCGCTCTTTCTCTCACTGCTCTCTCTCTCACTGCGCTCTCTCTCACTGTGCTCTCTCGCTCTCTCACTGTGCTCTCTCTCTCACTGCGCTCGCTCTCTCTGTTCTCTCTCACTGCGCTCTCTCTCTCACTGTACTCTCTCACTGCGCTCTCTCGCTCTCGCGCTCTCTCACTGCGCCCTCTCTCACTGCTCTCTCTCACTGCGCTCTCTCTCACTGCGCTCTCTCGCTCTCTCTCTCACTGCGCTCTCTCGCTCTCTCTCACTGCGCTCTCTCGCTCGCTCTCTCACTGCTCTCTCTCACTGCGCTGTCTCGCTCTCTCTCTCACTGCGCTGTCTCGCTCTCTCTCTCACTGCGCTCTCTCGCTCTCTCTCTCTCTGCGCTCTCTCGCTCTCTCTCACTGCGCTCTCTCACTGCGCTCTCTCTCTCACTGCGCTCTCTCTCTCACTGCGCTCTCTCTCTCACTGCGCTCTCTCTCACTGCGCCCTCTCTCACTGCGCTCTCTCTCTCACTGTTCTCTCTCACTGCGCTCTCTCTCACTGCGCTCTCTCGCTCTCTCTCAATGCGCTCTCTCGCTCTCTCTCACTGCGCTCTCTCTCTCACTGCACTCTCTCTCACTGTTCTCTCTCTCTCACTGCGCTCTCTCGCTCTCTCTCACTGCGCTCTCTCGTTCTCTCTCACTGCGCTCTCTCACTGCGCTCTCTCGCTCTCTCTCACTGCGCTCTCTCGCTCTCTCTCACTGCGCTCTCTCTCTCTCTCTCTCTCTCTCACTGCGCTCTCTCGCTCTCACTCTCTCACTGCGCTCTCTCGCTCTCTCTCTCTCTCTCACTGCGCTCTCTCGCTCTCTCTCACTGCGCTCTCTCTCTAACTGCGCTCTCTCTCTCTCTCTCTCACTGCGCTCTCTCTCACTGCGCTCTCTCGCTCTCTCTCACTGCGCTCTCTCTCACTGTGCTCTCTCGCTCTCTCTCACTGCGCTCTCTCTCACTGCGCTCTCTCTCACTGCGCTCTCTCTCACTGCGCTCTCTCTCACTGCGCTCTCTCTCACTGTTCTCTCTCTCTCACTGCGCTCTCTCTTTCACTGCACTCTCTCTCACTGCGCTCTCTAGCTCTCTCTCACTGCGCTCTCTCGCTCTCTCTCACTGCGCTCTCTCGCTCTCTCTCACTGCGCTCTCTCGCTCTCTCTCACTGCGCTCTCTCGCTCTCTCTCACTGCGCTCTCTCGCCCCCCTCTCTCACTGCGCTCTCTCGCTCTCTCTCACTGCGCTCTCTCGCTCTCTCTCACTGCGCTCTCTCGCTCTCTCACTGCGCTCTCTCGCACTCTCTCACTGCGCTCTCTCTCACTGCGCTCTCTCGCTCTCTCTCACTGCGCTCTCTCGCTCTGTCTCACTGTGCTCTCTCACTGCGCTCTCTCGCGCTCTCTCTCTCTAACTGCTCTCGCTCTCTCTCACTGCGCTCTCTCGCACTCTCTCACTGCGCTCTCTCTCACTGCGCTCTCTCGCTCTCTCTCACTGCGCTCTCTCGCTCTGTCTCACTGTGCTCTCTCACTGCGCTCTCTCGCGCTCTCTCTCTCTAACTGCTCTCTCTCTCTCTAACTGCTCTCGCTCTCTCTAACTGCTCTCGCTCTTTCTCTCTCAACAAATTCACCTGGTGAACTGGTTCTACTGTCAAACACAACCAATTCTCACAAAAAGGCCCCTCACCATTCCTGAGTGGTAGACCTGAGAGCTTTAAGCACCTACACATTAAAGAGATATCTAGAATATATCTAGAATATAATGGACCGTTGCAAGTTTTCACTGGTATAGAAAAGGTGTGTCTGTCTGTCGGTGTCTCTCTCTCTCTCTGTCTGTTTGTTTTAGTTTATTTCAGAGCCCTGTCTTTCCTGTATCTTGTTGTAATATGGTTCCTCAATAGACAGTCAATCAGATTTACACTGCTGCATGCTCCGTACCATCCCCCATGTGCTATGGTTTTAGAAAACCTGACATGACAGTTTCTTTGTGAATCAAGTAGGACTCTTAAATAAGGGTGTAACTACACATATTCATACCATTTTTATATTTTTTTACATTTGAGTCATTTTAGCAGACGCTCTTATCCAGAGCGACTTACAGTTAGTGAGTGCATACATTTTCATACTGGCCCCCCGTGGGAATCGAACCCACAATCCTGGCGTTGCAAGCGCCATGCTCTACCAACTGAGCTACACGGGACCGAACCGTTTGGTACGGGGACCTCGGTTCGGTCCGCACTGTGAACTTTAATACATTTTTTTTTTTAATATGTACAAAATAAAAATTCAAGGCCTATGACTAAACTATGTTGTATGTTCCTCTGTAAATCTGAGCTGAAAAAACTTCCAGGCTATTCCGTTAAAAAAACTAAAGCCTATGTGCACGGTAATCAAAATAAACATTTTAATTGCCGCATTTCAAACTGTCCTTTTGTGAGGCGCAGCTGGGAACTAGTTCTGTACGATGGCGAGTGGTGGGGGTCGATTTAAACCAGAAATTCTTAAGCCTCATTCACATATCAGAGCAGTCCATTGCATTGCACAGGATGTCATTGATTTCAATGGAGACCACCCGCAGCTGACTGGTATCGCAGCGCCCCCTGGCGGTTGAAGGCTCCGTTGTGAAACTGACTGGTATCGCAGCGCCCCCTGGCGGTTGAAGGCTCCGTTGTGAAACTGACTGGTATCGCAGCGCCCCCTGGCGGTTGAAGGCTCCGTTGTGAAACTGACTGGTATCGCAGCGCCCCCTGGCGGTTGAAGGCTCCGTTGTGAAACTGACTGGTATCGCAGCGCCCCCTGGCGGTTGAAGGCTCCGTTGTGAAACTGACTTGTATCGCAGCGCCCCCTGGCGGTTGAAGGCTCCGTTGTGAAACTGATGCCGCATATTTAGAATTTTTCCAAACTTTGCGTCTTCAGTGTAAGCAGAGTCCGTCAATAGAAAAGGACGTTACCAAACATTTACATTTTACATTTTAGTCATTTAGCAGACGCTCTTATCCAGAGCGACTTACAGTTAGTGAATACATATATATTTTTTTATACTGGCCCCCCGTGGGAATCGAACCCACAACCCTGGCGTTGCAAACGCCATGCTCTATCAACTGAGCTACATCCCTGCCGGCCATTCCCTCCCCTACCCTGGACGACGCTGGGCCAATTGTGCGCCGCCCATGAGTCTCCCGGTCGCGGCCGGCGGCGATAGAGCCTGGATTCGAACCAGGATCTCTAGTGGCACAGTTAGCACTGCGATGCAGTGCCTTAGACCACTGCGCCACTCAGGAGTACGCCAAACCACAGAACAAGATGAAAATGTGGTTTTCGGAGATGGATTTATTTACATTTTAATCATTTAGCAGACGCTCTTATCCAGAGCGACTTACAGTTAGTGAGTGCATACATTTTCCATACTTTATGGGATAGCTAGCAACTTGTAAATAATTACCCACTCCTATGAGTACTATTTTATTAGTAAAGTTCAATAATACACAATGGCTGTTAAGCCAATTATATTATAGGACTGTTGCCTCCTATTCCAAGTTTATTGTATAATAATATGCCATTTAGCAGATGCTTTTATCCAAAGTGACTTACAGTCATGTGTGCATACATTTTTACGTATGGGTGGTCCCGGGGATCGAACCCACTACCCCGGCGTTACAAGCGCCATGCTCTACCAATTGAGCTACAGAGGACCATTGTGATGGTAATGGCGTTTTTTGTTTTTTTATGATAAGGTCGCTGGGTACAGTAACTTCAACCTAGCTTAGCTTTTAGCTAGCTAGCTGCTCTGTAATTCATATTTTGCAAATCTCCCAAAATAAATGAGATCTCTGACGTTTCCTGCATCTCGTCTTGCTTTGTGAAACCTTAGATGCTCTCGGTCCAGTAGCGGAACAAAATGCGTCACGGAGTGTGGCATTACTCCTCAACTGACAGAGAAGCCTCGTTTTAGATCAGACTTGCTAGGAAAATATTAGCATATAGTAGCTGTGGTCCAGGGTGTGCGGCCTGCTGATGCTTTTTTCAATTGATCGGGAGTATTCACACCCCTTGACTTTTTCCACATTTTGTTGTTACAGCCTGAATTTAAAATGGACTAAATTGAGATTTTGTCACTGATCTAAACACAATACCCCATAATGTCAAAGTGGAATTATGTTTTTAGAAATGTTTACAAATGAATTAAAAATAAAAAGCGGAAATGTCTTGAGTCAATAAGTATTCAACCCCTTTGTTGTGGCAAGCCTATACTTAAATCACATAAGTTGCATGGATTCACTCGGGGTGCAGTAATAGTGTTTTAACATGATTTTTAAATGACTACCCCATCTCTGTACCACACCCCACACATACAATTATCTGTAAGGTCTCTAAGTCGAGCAGTGAATTTCAACCACAAAGACCAGGGAGGTTTTCCTATGGTTCGCAAAGAAGGGCACCTATTGGTAGATGGGTAAAAAAAGACACAGGATATCCTTTTGTGCGTGGTGAAGTTATTAATTACACTTTGGATGGTGTATCAATACACCCAGTCACTACAAAGATACAGGCATCCTTCCTAACTCAGTTGGTGGAGAGGAAGGAAACCGTTCATCGGTTGTCATCGGCAACTACAGAGTTTTTGTAGGATAAAAAGAAAAGTAATGGAGCTAAGCACAGGAAAACCTGGTCCAGTCTGCTTTCCACCAGACACTGGGAGACTAGAGGAAAACCTGGTCCAGTCTGCTTTCCACCAACACTGGGAGACTAGAGGAAACCCTGGTTCAGTCTGCTTTCCATCAACACTGGGAGACTAGAGGAAACCCTGGTCCAGTCTGCTGTCCACCAGACACTGGGAGACTAGAGGAAACCCTGGTTCAGTCTGCTGTCCACCAGACACTGGGAGACTAGAGGAAACCCTGGTTCAGTCTGCTTTCCACCAGACACTGGGAGACTAGAGGAAATCCTGGTCCAGTCTGCTGTCCACCAGACACTGGGAGACTAGAGGAAACCCTGGTCCAGTCTGCTGTCCACCAGACACTGGGAGACTAGAGGAAACCCTGGTTCAGTCTGCTGTCCACCAGACACTGGGAGACTAGAGGAAAACCTGGTTCAGTCTGCTGTCCACCAGACACTGGGAGACTAGAGGAAACCCTGGTTCAGTCTGCTGTCCACCAGACACTGGGAGACTAGAGGAAACCCTGGTTCAGTCTGCTGTCCACCAGACACTGGGAGACTAGAGGAAAACCTGGTTCAGTCTGCTTTCCACCAGACACTGGGAGACTAGAGGAAAACCTGGTTCAGTCTGCTTTCCACCAGACACTGGGAGACTAGAGGAAATCCTGGTTCAGTCTGCTTTCCATCAACACTGGGAGACTAGAGGAAATCCTGCTTCAGTCTGCTTTCCACCAACACTGGGAGACAAGTTGACCTTTCAGCAGGACAATAACCTAAAACACAAGGCCAAATCTACACTGGAGTTGCTTACCAAGACGACATTGAATGTTCCTGAGTGTCCTAGTTACCGTTTTGACTTAAACCCGCTTGAAAATCTATTGCAGGACTTGAAAATGGCTGTCCAGCAATGACCAACAACTGACTTGACAGAGCTTAACACATTTTTTAAAAGAATAATGGGCAAATATTGTGCAAAGCTCTTAGAGACTTACCCAGAAAGACTCAAAGCTGCAATTGCTCCAGACTGTGTAAGGGCTATTTGACCAAGAAGGAGTGGAGTGCTGCATCAGATGACCTGGCCTCCACAATCACCCGACCTCAACCCAATTGAGATGGTTTGGGATGAGTTGGACCGCAGAGTGATGAAAAAGCAGCCAACAAGTGCTCAGCATATGTGGGAACTCCTTCAAGACTGTTGGAAAAGCATTCCAGGTGAAGTTGGTTGAGAGAATGCCAAGAGTGTGCAAAGCTGTCATCAATGCAAATGGAGGCTACTTTGAAGAATCTCAAATATAAAATATTTGGTGTTCTTGGGGACCTTCAATGCTGCAGACATTTCTGGGTCCCTTCCCCAGATCTGTACCTCGACACAATCCTGTCTCGGAGCTCTACGGACAATTCCTTCGACCTCATGGCTTGGCTTTTGCTCTGACGTGCACTGTCAACTGTGGGACCTAATATAGACAGGTGTGTGCCTTTTCAAATCATGTCCAATCAATTGAATTTACCACAGGTGGACTCCAAGTTGGTGAAACATCTCAAGGATGATCAATGGAAACAGGATGCACCTGAGTTCAATTTCGAGTCTCATAGCAAAGGGTCTGAATACTTATGTAAATAAGGTATTTCTGTTTTACATTTTTTATACATTTTGTAAAAAAAAGTATAACTTGTTGTTGTCGATTTGAGGACAATTTTTTATTTTATCCATTTTAGAATAACGCAACAGAATGTGGGACAAGTTAATACTTTCCGAATGCACTGTATTATTCTGGTGATCAAGAGTTTATTTAGTTTATTTAGTCGGAAATTATAAGCAGAAACATAGGCCTGTCTGAAAAGGCCTGTCAAAAAATCGTTCTGCCATCTCTGACTGTACAGCGCATTTTCTATGTTAGTGAGTCGGGTGCGGGCCTCAAATGTCAACTTTATCACATAGTCGGGAGGTTGCGGATGGGTTAATAACAATTGCGGGCGGGTGAAGAAACGGCTGACCCGCGCACCACTAATCTCAATATAAGGTGAGTTATAAAACACTTGCTAACTTGTTTTTGCAAACATTTCCATTGTTGAGTGATCACATATAATTCTAGCTGATTTTGTGATGTAAACTCAGCAAAAAAAAAAAGAAACGTCCTCTCACTGTCAACTGCGTTTATTTTCAGCAAACTTAACATGTGTAAATATTTGTATGAACATAACAAGATTCAACAACTGAGACATAAACTGAACAAGTTCCACAGACATGTGACTAACAGAAATTGAATAATGTGTCCCTGAACAAAGGGGGGGTCAAAATCAAAAGTAACAGTCAGTATCTGGTGTGGCCACCAGCTGCATTAAGTACTGCAGTGCATCTCCTCCTCATGGACTGCACCAGATTTGCCAGTTCTTGCTGTGAGATGTTACCCCACTCTTCCACCAAGGCACCTGCAAGTTCCCGGACATTTCTGGGGGGAATGGCCCTAGCCCTCACCCTCCGATCCAACAGGTCCAAGACGTGCTTAATGGGATTGAGATCCGGGCTCTTCGCTGGCCATGGCAGAACACTGACATTCCTGTCTTGCAGGAAATCACGCACAGAACGAGCAGTATGGCTGATGGCATTGTCATGCTGGAGGGTCATGTCAGGATGAGCCTGCAGGAAGGGTACCACATGAGGGAGGAGGATGTCTTCCCTGTAACGCACAGCGTTGAGAATGACAACAAGCTCAGTCAGATGATGCTGTGACACACCGCCCCAGACCATGACGGACCCTCCACCTCCAAATTGATCCCGCTCCAGAGTACAGGCCTCGGTGTAACGTTCATTCCTTCGACGATAAACGCGAATCCGACCATCACCCCTGGTGAGACAAAACCGCGACTCGTCAGTGAAGAGCACTTTTTGCCAGTCCTGTCTGGTCCAGCGACGGTGGGTTTGTGCCCATAGGCGACGTTGTTGCCGGTGATGTCTGGTGAGGACCTGCTTTACAACAGGCCTACAAAACCTCAGTCCAGCCTCTCTCAGCCTATTACAGACAGTCTGAGCACTGATGGAGGGATTGTGCGTTCCTGGTGTAACTCGGGCAGTTGTTGTTGCCATCCTGTACCTGTCCCGCAGGTGTGATGTTCGGATGAACCAATCCTGTGCAGGTGTTGTTACACGTGGTCTGCCACTGCGAGGACGATCAGCTGTCCGTCCTGTCTCCCTGTAGCGCTGTCTTAGGTGTCTCACAGTACGGATATTGCAATTTATTGCCCTGGCCACATCTGCAGTCCTCAGGCCTCCTTGCAGCATGCCTAAGGCACGTTCACGCAGATGAGCAGGGACCCTGGGCATCTTTCTTTTGGTGTTTTTCAGAGTCAGTAGAAAGGCCTCTTTAGTGTCCTAAGTTTTCATAACTGTGACCTTAATTGCCTACCGTCTGTAAGCTGTTAGTGTCTTAATGACCATTCCACAGGTGCGTGTTCATTAATTGGTTATGGTTCATTGAACAAGCATGGGAAACCCTTTACAATGAAGTTATTTTGATCTTTACTAATTATCTTTGAAAGACAGGGTCCTGAAAAGGGGACGTTTCTTTTTTTTGCTGAGTTTAGTTCCATCAAATCTGATTTAATTTAAATTAGACTGCCTGTATAACTGTATAACTATACAGACTGTATGACTATACTATACTATAATAATATACTATATAACTATACACTATAACTAAGGAGACTGTATGACTGCGCCCCAAATGGTACCTTATTCCCTATATAGTGCGCTGCTTTTGCCCAGAGCCTAGAGGGAATAGGGTGCCGTTTGGGATGAAGCCTATGTTTTCTTCATGTGAAAGAGTGAATGAACAAGTGTTCAATCCCATTTTACAGGAGGTCCACCAGACGGCTTCAAGAAGATGGAGTGAGCTGTTTTTTACTTTGAGAGAAATGGTTAGTTATTTGTGTGTACATTTCCAATTAAATGTTCTTAAAGGTCATGAAAAATCAAAAAAATTAATGTTTTTCTTCGAATTAGATGATATTTGGATTAAACCAGATCAAAGTATGAGAAAATGACTTGCTTCTACATCGCTAAAGTTTGATCATAAAGTTCCTGGTCCCCTCCCACGTGTCAAACACTTGGATTCAGGAGGCGGGATTATTAAGGGGATAGGGCGACATCACCCTAACTCTCTCATTTGAATACACCAATGGTAACATGATATTCTCTTACCAAATTTAAATAAGTAGGTGCTTGTAACCAACATCAGAGAAGGCTACTCTACTGGGTCCATAATCTGACTAGAGTGTCAGCAAATATAATTAAAAGTTAACCCTATTCATCTATGGCAAAAATACTTCTACGTTTACCCTTTCATCTGGCTAGCTAGGTATTCAGCCAGCATTGAACAAAAGGGGGGGGTAAGGGTCGCTCAAAACTCAGATGCAGTTGTCATGTCAACACATCGTCAATGCTGCTGTGAACCGCGTCGCAAGAGACATGCAAAACGGGAGATGTACAAAACATTTTTGACATCATTGATTTCAGTGTTGTTTCAGTTACTTTGTGTATCACCAAATTAGCTTGAGATGAATTTACTGCAACACCGCTCACTGCACCCATGTTGCTTGACGTAGGCGTTTCAAAGAGCTGTCAGTCAAGGCGAGCTCATGAATGTAAGCTTCCCCGCCCACTCAGTCTGTCTTTTCAAACTTCCTGGTAGTTAGCCGTGAGAGAAAGTACTTTTTTCTCAAATTTCGAACAAATATAATGGGTGATATTTTAGTCACTCAAAAGGCAATTTGACGTGGGAATCAGAGTGACTGTTGGGGACCTGTGACTAGACATTGTTCAGTGATGCCCCTCAAACTTGTACAGTGAATAATACTGTGTAAAATAAACTGTTATGAAAAAATGTATAGCCAATCTGTGTTGTCATTATGTTTCATAAAGAATATAGTTAAAGCTGCACTATGCAGAAATCGCTCCGCCATTTCCTGGTTGCTAAAATTCTAATAGTTCGCCTAATTTCAGTTTGTGACAAAACAAGCAAGTATAGTGTAGAGAATCATTGTACCATTTTAAATATATTTTCCATAATTAAACATATTGTAGTTTGAAGCTGGTGTACAAAACCAAAATGTAAGAACAGGAAGCATAGAAATACCGCACACAGAACAGATCTACCGCTTCTTAGACTTGCTTTCAATGAGGACGACAGATCTATAACTCATATTTCTATGTGGATTTGGTCGGCTCGTCCAAAAAGTGGCATAATATTACAATATTTGTAAAAAAAAAACGAATCCTAATCTAATTCCTCTCCTCCTTTTTTTTTTTTACAGACTTATTCTGGCCCACCTCTTCAAGTCACTGCCTGACCATCGAACCGACAGAGGAGAGAAGGCGGGTTGAACAGTTTGTTGCTAGTATAGGTGAGACAATTTTTTAACTAAGCTAGTTTTCAAATGACACTTGCTGAAGGTTTCTCCTAGGCTTTTTGTTTAGTTTTTGTGTAAATCTCTCCATTGTTCTCTACAGATCTGGGCCAGCTACAGAGTCTTCAAACAGTCATCCACCAGGTTCTGTCTTTCCGTGAGAAGAAAACTGAGAGAGGGGAGGATTGGAGAACAGAGAGAGGGGAGGAGAGGAGAACAGAGAGGGGGGAGGAGAAGAGAGGGGAGGAGAGGAGGAGAACAGAGAGGGGGGAGGATTGGAGAACAGAGAGGGGGGAGGAGAGGAGAACAGAGCGAGGGGAGGAGAGGAGGAGAACAGAGAGAGGGGAGTTCCATGGGGCTGGAGCCCCCAGACAGGGTCATTATCCCCAGCCGCAGCTTCAACCCCACCAGCCGCAGCTTCAACCCCACCAGCCGCACCTTCAACCCCACCAGCCGCACCTTCAACCCCACCAGCCGCAGCTTCAACCCCACCAGCCGCAGCTTCAACCCCACCAGCCGCAGCTTCAACCCCACCAGCCGCAGCTTCAACCCCACCAGCCGCACCTTCAACCCCACCAGCCGCAGCTTCAACCCCACCAGCCGCAGCTTCAACCCCAGTCCCAGCCCGAGCCGACGCGCTGGCGAGGCCGTCACAGGGAGCAGCTGCAGGGTCAACAGGAGCTCTACCCCGGCTCAGGGGTCCTCCTGTCCTCCCTGCAGTTGGCTGCCATGTTCCAGGAGGCCAGAGGGAACTGCATGAGACTCTTCCACCTCCTGTTCGAACACTTTTTCACCGAGGAAGACCTCGTAGGGGCGGTGGCCTTCGGCAGGAGGGGAAAAGTAGCCGATGGCAAGAAGATTCTTGACCGCAGAACGGTGGATGCAATCATAGGTGAGAAGGAGTAGGAGATTGTTTCGGGCTCTGGTCAAAAATAGTGTACTATATAGGGAATAGGACTCTGGTCTAAAGTAGTGTACTACATAGGGAATAGGGCTCTGGTCTAAAGTAGTGCACTATATAGGGAATAGGGCTCTGGTCTAATGTAGTGCACTAGATAGGGAATAGGGCTCTGGTCTAAAGTAGTGCACTACATAGGGAATAGGGCTCTGGTCTAATGTAGTGCACTAGATAGGGAATAGGGCTCTGGTCTAAAGTAGTGCACTATATAGGGAATAGGGCTCTGGTCTAAAGTAGTGCACTACATAGGGAATAGGGCTCTGGTCTAAAGTAGTGCACTATATAGGGAATAGGGCTCTGGTCTAAAGTAGTGCACTAGATAGGGAATAGGGCTCTGGTCTAAAGTAGTGCACTAGATAGGGAATAGGGCTCTGGTCTAAAGTAGTGCACTATATAGGGAATAGGGCTCTGGTCTAAAGTAGTGCACTATATAGGGAATAGGGCTCTGGTCTAAAGTAGTGCACTACATAGGGAATAGGGCTCTGGTCTAAAGTAGTGCACTATATAGGGAATAGGGCTCTGGTCTAAAGTAGTGCACTACATAGGGAATAGGGCTCTGGTCTAAAGTAGTGCACTACATAGGGAATAGGGCTCTGGTCTAAAGTAGTGCACTATATAGGGAATAGCTTGCTGGCCACAGGACTCAAACAGTTACTTGTGTTTCTACTCTAGGCATGTGTGTGTATGGAATCATATCAACAGCTCAACATGTCAGGATGTTAATAACTAACTGTATCATGGCCTGCTTTACAGCGTACGTCCTTCACTGCTCTGCCCTGGATGGATGGACATCGGTGGAGTCGTCCAAACTGAAGAAAGCATGCATCAATAAATGCAGGCTGAGGATGTGTCAGAGGAGAAAGATGGAGGAGAATCATTATTACATGTCCTGATGACTTCACACAGGGCCCTACCATTGATGTCTTCTAGAACCGGTCTACCTGTTTGTTGTTAGACATTAGATTAGACCATGGCTGTGTTCCAAATGGTACCCTATTCCCTATGGGCTCTGGTCAAAGGTAGTGCACTAGATAGGGACTAGGGCTATGGTCAAAGGTAGTGCACTAGATAGGGACTAGGGCTCTGGTCAAAGGTAGTGCACTAGATAGGGACTAGGGCTCTGGTCAAAGGTAGTGCACTAGATAGGGACTAGGGCTCTGGTCAAAGGTAGTGCACTAGATAGGGACTAGGGCTCTGGTCAAAGGTAGTGCACTAGATAGGGACTAGGGCTCTGGTCAAAGGTAGTGCACTAGATAGGGACTAGGGCTCTGGTCAAAGGTAGTGCACTAGATAGGGACTAGGGCTCTGGTCAAAGGTAGTGCACTAGATAGGGACTAGGGCTCTGGTCAAAGGTAGTGCACTAGATAGGGACTAGGGCTCTGGTCAAAGGTAGTGCACTAGATAGGGACTAGGGCTCTGGTCAAAGGTAGTGCACTAGATAGGGACTAGGGCTCTGGTCAAAGGTAGTGCACTAGATAGGGACTAGGGCTCTGGTCAAAGGTAGTGCACTAGATAGGGACTAGGGCTCTGGTCAAAGGTAGTGCACTAGATAGGGACTAGGGCTCTGGTCAAAGGTAGTGCACTAGATAGGGACTAGGGCTCTGGTCAAAGGTAGTGCACTAGATAGGGACTAGGGCTCTGGTCAAAGGTAGTGCACTAGATAGGGACTAGGGCTCTGGTCAAACGTAGTGCACTAGATAGGGACTAGGGCTCTGGTCAAAGGTAGTGCACTAGATAGGGACTAGGGCTCTGGTCTAAAGTAGTGCACTAGATAGGGATTAGGGCTCTGGTCAAAGGTAGTGCACTAGATAGGGACTAGGGCTCTGGTCAAAGGTAGTGCACTAGATAGGGACTAGGGCTCTGGTCAAACGTAATGCACTAGATAGGGACTAGGGCTCTGGTCAAAGGTAGTGCACTAGATAGGGACTAGGGCTCTGGTCTAAAGTAGTGCACTAGATAGGGATTAGGGCTCTGGTCAAAGGTAGTGCACTAGATAGGGACTAGGGCTCTGGTCAAACGTAGTGCACTAGATGGGGACTAGGGCTCTGGTCAAACGTAGTGCACTAGATAGGGACTAGGGCTCTGGTCAAAGGTAGTGCACTAGATAGGGACTAGGGCTCTGGTCTAAAGTAGTGCACTAGATAGGGATTAGGGCTCTGGTCAAAGGTAGTGCACTAGATAGGGACTAGGGCTCTGGTCAAACGTAGTGCACTAGATAGGGACTAGGGCTCTGGTCTAAAGTAGTGCACTAGATAGGGACTAGGGCTCTGGTCTAAAGTAGTGCACTAGATAGGGACTAGGGCTCTGGTCTAAAGTAGTGCACTAGATAGGGACTAGGGCTCTGGTCTAAAGTAGTGCACTAGATAGCCATTTCAGACACCTCATGTCAGGAGAAAAATCATGGTTTGAGGGACTACCTGTTTACTAATCAAGAAGACATGATGCCGGTGGAACACGCCGATGGAACACGCCGGTGGAACACGCCAATGGAACACGCCGGTGGAACACGCCGGTGGAACACAGGGTTCTTTTAGTTCCCATTTCTCCTGCAATACTTCTTAAGTTCTTGTTGTTTGTAACGATGTTAGACCAATGACTGAAGGAGTAACGTTGACCGTATGTTGCACTGAAATAAATGGTCAATACCCCGCAATGGTGTGTCAAGAAATTATTGAATGGATATTTTAGAAAAGACAACTAAACCTTGATCACAGCCATGGAAGGGTTTGAAATGTTTCTCTTGAACTTTTTAGCAATTCTGAATTATTTGTCACGGTTTTGTATTAGTGATTAGTGTTGAAGACTAGCTATGTACTAGAAAGTTAATAGCTATTTAAAAACGTGATTTATTAAAACACATATAGGCCTGCTAACTGTATCAAGCTTTAAAGCTGGTGAAAAAAAACTCCCCTCATAATGGAAAAATGACTAAGTTAACTGCAACAGATTTTTAACTGCACCTGTTCTGAGTAGCAGGTAGGTTCCAGGTTCTCTTGTGCATTTCTTTCTATTTGGCCGTCATGCATGGTGCCTTAGACCACTGCGCCACTCAGGAGTCATGCATGGTGCCTTAGACCACTGCGCCACTCAGGAGTTATGCATGGTGCCTTAGACCACTGCGCCACTCAGGAGTTATGCATGGTGCCTTAGACCACTGCGCCACTCAGGAGTTATGCATGGTGCCTTAGACCACTGCGCCACTCAGGAGTTATGCATGGTGCATGTTTTCTCTCATATGTTGTAACCAGGGTGGTTTTGTGCGTACATTCTTCTGAAAGTGGCCAGTTGGGGCAGACATGGTCCTACTCTGTCTGTTCTCTGAACAAAGTCTGTAGGCAACACAATAACACTGTCAGACTATGACCATGTCTGCCCCAACTCCTTCTCCAACATCCAGACACACTATCCCATCTCCAACATCCAGACACACTATATCCCAGCTCCATCTCCAACATCCAGACACACTATCCCAGCTCCTTCTCCAACATCCAGACACACTATCCCAACTCCAACATCCAGACACACTATCCCAGCTCCTTCTCCAACATCCAGACACACTATCCCAACTCCAACATCCAGACACACTATCCCAGCTCCTTCTCCAACATCCAGACACACTATCCCAACTCCTTCTCCAACATCCAGACACACTATCCCAGCTCCTTCTCCAACATCCAGACACACTATCCCAACTCCAACATCCAGACACACTATCCCAGCTCCTTCTCCAACATCCAGACACACTATCCCAACTCCTTCTCCAACATCCAGACACACTATCCCAGCTCCATCTCCAACATCCAGACACACTATCCCAGCTCCTTCTCCAACATCCAGACACACTATCCCAACTCCTTCTCCAACATCCAGACACACTATCCCAGCTCCTTCTCCAACATCCAGACACACTATCCCAGCTCCTTCTCCAACATCCAGACACACTATCCCAGCTCCATCTCCAACATCCAGACACACTATCCCAGCTCCTTCTCCAACATCCAGACACACTATCCCAGCTCCTTCTCCAACATCCAGACACACTATCCCAGCTCCTTCTCCAACATCCAGACACACTATCCCAGCTCCAACATCCAGACACACTATCCCAACTCCAACATCCAGACACACTATCCCAGCTCCATCTCCAACATCCAGACACACTATCCCAACTCCAACATCCAGACACACTATCCCAGCTCCTTCTCCAACATCCAGACACACTATCCCAACTCCTTCTCCAACATCCAGACACACTATCCCAGCTCCTTCTCCAACATCCAGACACACTATCCCAACTCCAACATCCAGACACACTATCCCAGCTCCATCTCCAACATCCAGACACACTATCCCAACTCCAACATCCAGACACACTATCCCAGCTCCTTCTCCAACATCCAGACACACTATCCCAGCTCCTTCTCCAACATCCAGACACACTATCCCAGCTCCTTCTCCAACATCCAGACACACTATCCCAGCTCCTTCTCCAACATCCAGACACACTATCCCAACTCCTTCTCCAACATCCAGACACACTATCCCAGCTCCTTCTCCAACATCCAGACACACTATCCCAACTCCAACATCCAGACACACTATCCCAGCTCCATCTCCAACATCCAGACACACTATCCCAACTCCAACATCCAGACACACTATCCCAGCTCCTTCTCCAACATCCAGACACACTATCCCAGCTCCTTCTCCAACATCCAGACACACTATCCCAGCTCCTTCTCCAACATCCAGACACACTATCCCAGCTCCTTCTCCAACATCCAGACACACTATCCCAGCTCCTTCTCCAACATCCAGACACACTATCCCAGCTCCTTCTCCAACATCCAGACACACTATCCCAGCTCCTTCTCCAACATCCAGACACACTATCCCAGCTCCTTCTCCAACATCCAGACACACTATCCCAGCTCCATCTCCAACATCCAGACACACTATCCCAGCTCCTTCTCCAACATCCAGACACACTATCCCAGCTCCATCTCCAACATCCAGACACACTATCCCAGCTCCATCTCCAACATCCAGACACACTATCCCAGCTCCTTCTCCAACATCCAGACACACTATCCCAGCTCCATCTCTTACTGTCAGTTTGTTTAGCTTTTTTTAATGCACTTTAAGATTCTTTCTGTAATAAAGTGCTATACAAGTTAAATTATATCAAGTTAAAATTATTATTATTATTATGTACATATTGAAAAGGTATAGTGTTCCTGTCCCTAACCTTCCTGTGTTTTGTTACCAGTGGGCCCGGCGCTGTGTGAGATCGAGCGGCTGCGGGCATTGCTGAGTGTGGAGCGGAGCCGTAGTCATCAGATGGGAGAGACCATTAGTAGTCTGAAACAGGACAAGGAGCTGCTTCAACAGGAACTCACCAAGAAGGCTGAGCTCATCTGTGACTTCCTGCAAGACCAGCTACGACCAGGTACGCTCTTACTACGCCCAGGTAGGCACCTCTCATTCCGCCCAGGTACGCTATGAGCTCAATGGGATGTTATGTCATGGGATGTTAATATTGAGGGTTGTGTGTTCGGCGCTGACAGACAAGGTGGTGGAGTGGCCATTTTTTGATTAAAAAAAAAATCATTTATCTTTACTAAAATCAATTTCCCTTGCCAAAAAGTTTGAGCTACTGTCTGTCTATTTGTCTGGGTAAAAATGTATCCATAACTGTTATAGGGGTCGACCATCCTCCTTCGGCTGTGCACTCGAGGAGTTAAACTAGTTTGTCGTCTTCTACTAAATCAGAAGTTATAATTTTTATTTTTTTATTTCACCTTTATTTAACCAGGTAAACCAGTTGAGAACAAGTTCTCATTTACAACTGCGACCTGGCCAAGATAAAGCAAAGCAGTAATAATAATAATAATAATCCTGGGTGACCTAAATTATGACTGGGAAATGCAGGCTTCAGACAATCTAACAGACGTGTAATGATCTAAGCCCACACGGCCCAACCCTAAAAATCCTTCAAAGTCAACTCTGATTGATCTTATTAACGAATACACCAGTGAAATACGTTTCCACTGGTGTCTTCACCCAAGTCATTAGTGACCATCACCCAGTTGTTTGTGTTAGACGTGAGAATCCAAACATCTAAGCCTCGTGTCGTCACAAAGAGGAACTTAAAAAACTTCAGTGAACAGGCTTTTTTTTACATGATTTTGTTTGTTTAAATGATATTGATTGTATTTCAGCTATCCCTGAACCTGATTTAGCTTTCAGCCTTTTTGCAGATGTCTTCAATACTATTGTGGATAATCATGCTTCCTTCAAAACACTAAGGGTTAAAAGGTAGATCGAATGCCTGGTACATTCCGGAATTATCAGAAGTCATTCGTAACAGAGATGATGCTTGGAACACAGGTTTAGGCCCGGACTGGCAAGCTTTTAAGCAACTGAGGAATCATTGCGTAAGACAAATCAGAAAGGCTAAATCTGAATATTATGTAACCGGTCTTTCGGATTGTAATGGAAACCCGGATAAATTCTGGAAAACTGTCAAATCCCTGAAGGGTTCTACTTCATCCTCTCTGCCACAACAACTTAATTCAGACACTGGCCTCATTATGGAAAAAATGTAATAATTTAATCACCATTTTATTTCAGCGGGCTATCTCTTAAAAAAAAAATTCTAAGCCTATTCACAATGATACTGGGCAGGATGCTCTGAGAAATTATAGTTAAAGTTTTTCTTTTAAGCTATTTACAGAAAAATACGTCCTGGATGTTTTGATAGCAATAGACAACAAGAAATCCCCAGGAGCCGACCAATTAGATCATGGTCTGCTTAAGTGTGCAGCGCCCATCATTGTTGGCTCAATAACCCACATTTTCTATTTAACATTATCAGGAAATATTCCAAAAGTATGGAAATCAGCTCTTGTGCTGCCACTCCATAAGGGCGGGATAGTAGTGGTCTTGATAATTATCGCTCCATTTCAAGTCTTCCTTGTCTAGCTAAGATTCTAGAATCTTCGGTAAATGTACGGCTTTGCTCTTTTTAATCTGAGAAATGTATTTTGAATGTAAACCAATCAGGGTTTAGGCCTGGCCATAGCACTATTTACAGCAACCACTTTTAGTTGTTAATGATCTTATCAATGCTTTAGACACTAAAATGAAATGTGCTGCTTTGTTTGTGGACCTGTCAAAAGCTTTTGATACTGTTGATCATGCTATTTTATTGAATAAGTTGGCCTGGATAGGCATGAGCTCTGACGCCTGTTCATGGTTTCATGATTATCTTAGTGACAGAACTCAGGCCATCGTGATTGATGGGGTTAAGGCAGAATTTCTTGAAGTACATAAAGGTGTACCACAGGGGTTGATTTTGGGACCTGTTCTCTTCACTACTAATATAAACATTGGTCAATCTGTTAAAAAATTATAAACTTCATCTATATGTGATGATACTATTATGTATGCTATTGTCCCGACTGTTGATCTGGCTGTGTCAAAACTACAGTCAGATTTTATAGCAATGCAGGAATCCCTTGATGATTTAAAACTTGTGCTTAATACGGGCAAAACTAAATACATGTTTTTAAACTCTTGTAGGCATGTTTCAGATTAACTTAATGTTCACTCATTGGATGGTTCTCCAATCAACCTGTTCCTGCATATAAATATTTAGGCATTTTGGATTTATATGGATTTGACGTTTAAAAACATATATGAGCTGGTTAAGAAGCTAAGATTTAAAGTACTTTTTCTTCAGAAACAGATTGTGCCTTTCTCTAAGCAGTAGGAAGCAGATTATTCAGTCAACCTGTTTATCTGTTCTTGATCATGGTGATATTATTTATCAAAGTCCAACTGCTACTACTCATAACCCATTGGATGCCGTCTACCACAGTGCCCTTCGTTTTGTTACAGGTGACCGTTTTAATACTCATCACTGCATCCTGTATCAAAAGGTTGGCTGGACTTCGCTAAAGACCCGTAGATCTCTACATTACTCCCTTTTTCTTTACAAGGCCCTACTTCATAAACTTCCGTCTTATCTAACTTTGCTGTTGAAGTATAGACTCCTGAGTTGCCTAACCCGTTCACAGGATTGGTTCACTAAAGAGGTTCCTAGGGTCTCCACCGTAACCCGTTCACAGGATTGGTTCACTAAAGAGGTTCCTAGGGTCTCCACCGAGCTGGGTAAATCTGCTTTTAGTTTTAATGCACTGTATTGCTGAAACAAAATTGAAAATGTCATCTTGATGTTCTGGTGCCGTTGGGGCAATTTAATGTATTGATTGGGGACTTATTTGTGGGAAACAAGATTCTCTGGTCTGATGAAACCAAGATTGAACTCTTTGGCCTGAATGCCAAGCGTCACGTCTGGAGGAAACCTGGCACCATCCCTACGGTGAAGCATGGTGGTGGCAGCATCATGCTGTGGGGATGTTTTTCAGCGGCAGGGACTGGGAGACTAGTCAGGATCGAGGGAAAGATGAATGAAGCAAAGTACAGAGAGATCCTTGATGAAAACCTGCTCAGGACTTCAGACTGGGTTGAAGGTTCACGTTCCATGGCATCCGCCAAACCCAGATTCATCCGTCGGACTGCCAGATGGTGAAGAAGCGTGATTCATCACTCCAGAGAATGCATTTCCAGTGCTCCAGAGTCCAATGGCGGTGAGCTTTACACCTCTCCAGCCGACGCTTGGCATTGCGAATGGCGATCTTAGGCTTGTGTGCTGCTGCTCGGCCATGGACACCCCTTTCATGAAGCTCCCGACTAACATTTATTGTGCTGTCGTTGCTTCCAAAGGCAGTTTGGAACTCGGTAGTGAGTGTTGCAATTCACAATAACAGCACTTACAGTTTACCCGGGGCAGCTCTAGCAGGGCGGAAATTTGACAAACTGACTTGTTGGAAAGGTGGCATCCTATGACGGTGCCACGTCGAAAGTCACTGAGCTCTTCAGTAAGCTCATTCTACTGCCAATGTTTGTCTATGGAGATTGCATGGCTGTGTGCTCGATTTTTATACACCTGTCAGCAACGGGTGTAGCTGAAATAGCCAAATCCACTACTTTGAAGGGGTGTCCACATACTTTTGTATATATAGTGTATTTATGTTCTATGATACAGGGCACATTTGAAAAAGAGACCTAGGTCTTCCCTGTTAAAATAAAGGTTAAATCAAATATATGCACACTGTTTACTTCATAGGACCTAGGAAACAGTCTTAAGATATACTGAACAGAAATATAAACGCAACAATGCAACAATTTCTAAGATTTTACTGAGTTACAGTTCATATGAGGAAATCAGTCAATTGAAATAAATTAATTATGCCCTAATCTATGTATTTCACATGACTGGGAATACAGATATGCATCTGTTGGTCACAGATGCCTTTAAAAAATGGGCCTCACAATGGGCCTCAGGATCTCGTCAAAGTATCTCTGTGCATTCAAATTGCCATTGATAAAATTGAATTTTGTTCGTTGTCCGTAGTTTATGCCTGACCTTACCATAACCCCACCGTCACCATGGGGCACTCTGTTCACAAAGCTTACATCAGCAAACCGCTCGCCGACACGACGCCATACACATGGTCTGCGGTTGGAGGCCGGTTGGACGTATTGCCAAATTATCAAAAATGACGTTGAAGGTGGCTTATGGTGGAGAAATGAACATTAAATTATCTGGCAACAGCTCTGGTGGACATTCCTGCAATCAGCAGGCCAATTGCATGCTCCCTTAAAACTTGAGACATCTGTGGCATTGTGTTGTGTGACAAAACTGCACATTTTAGAGTGGCCTTTTATTGTCCCCAGCACAAGGTGCACCTGTGTAATGGTCATGCTGTTTAATCAGCTTCTTGATATGCCACACCTGTCAGGTGGATGGATTATTAAGTAGAAATGCTCACTAACAGGGATGTAAACAAGAAATAAGCTTTTTGTGCGTCTGAAAAATGTCTGGGATCTTTTATTTCAGCTCATGAAACATGGGACCAACACTTTAGATGTTGCGTTTAATTATTTTTTACACTAAACAAAAATATAATCTCAAATCTGAGGCCTGGTCTGCAAACTGTACCTGATCATAATCAGGGGTGGGGGAGGCATGTGGAAAAAGAATGACAGACACTTGAGATAAAAAATTATAATTAGAAGTTGAGCCGGGACACTCCATTATAAACATATATTATTTATTACAAATCCAGAGTTAAAAAGATTGCGTGATGTTTCGGTCAGAGACCATCAGTTAATGTTTTTTTATTTTCCTCAGAGAAGAGGCGTGGTCATTCATCCAGCCAGATGGAGCTGGGGACGGGTAGCTCCTCCCACATGGGGGTGGGGTTCCCTGACGAGGTTGTGGCGTTTGAGAACCCCGCCCTGTTCGACAGCTTTGAGGAGGTGGAGCTCCACAGGGTGATGAAGAGCTCCAAGAGGAGCAGAGAAGGAGAGAACACACGAGTCAGGAGTAAGTACTGTAGATACCCCTTAAACAGAGTCAGGAGTTCAGTACTGTAGATACCCCTTAAACAGAGTCAGGAGTTCAGTACTGTAGATACCCCTTAAACAGAGTCAGGAGTTCAGTACTGTAGATACCCCTTAAACAGAGTCAGGAGTTCAGTACTGTAGATACCCCTTAAACAGAGTCAGGAGTTCAGTACTGTAGATACCCCTTAAACAGAGTCAGGAGTTCAGTACTGTAGATACCCCTTAAACAGAGTCAGGAGTACAGTACTGTAGATACCCCTTAAACAGAGTCAGGAGTTCAGTACTGTAGATGGTCCTTAAACAGAGTCAGGAGTAAGTACTGTAGATACCCCTTAAACAGAGTCAGGAGTTCAGTACTGTAGATACCCCTTAAACAGAGTCAGGAGTACAGTACTGTAGATACCCCTTAAACAGAGTCAGGAGTTCAGTACTGTAGATGGTCCTTAAACAGAGTCAGGAGTTCAGTACTGTAGATACCCCTTAAACAGAGTCAGGAGTTCAGTACTGTAGATGGTCCTTAAACAGAGTCAGGAGTACAGTACTGTAGATACCCCTTAAACAGAGTCAGGAGTTCAGTACCTTAGATGGTCCTTAAACAGAGTCAGGAGTTCAGTACTGTAGATACCCCTTAAACAGAGTCAGGAGTTCAGTACTGTAGATACCCCTTAAACAGAGTCAGGAGTTCAGTACTGTAGATACCCCTTAAACAGAGTCAGGAGTTCAGTACTGTAGATACCCCTTAAACAGAGTCAGGAGTTCAGTACTGTAGATACCCCTTAAACAGAGTCAGGAGTTCAGTACTGTAGATACCCCTTAAACAGAGTCAGGAGTTCAGTACTGTAGATACCCCTTAAACAGAGTCAGGAGTTCAGTACTGTAATAACATGATGCAGTATGATGAGTCAGGAGTACGTACTGTACCCAATACCATAGAGTTGGATAGAGGGCACACTCGGACCAAAGTCTGGAGATGGCCCTTAACGGCGCTGCCCATGCCGTTGCAAAGATAGGGGATGAGCTCTCCACAGTGAAACGTGTCAAATAAAGAGTTGAGCAATCAGCATTTAAACAAAAATGCATTTGTTTTACTATGAAGTAGCCGTGTCCTCCTGTCTCTCCTCAGTGAAGAACGTGGTTGGCGTCATCGCCAGGTACATGGCGGCCCTGCAGGAGTTCAGGCGCAGTGTCTCCATGAAGGTGGCGTTCGACCGGGTGGGCGTTGACCGTAACACCATCTCGCGGACGGCCGCCATCGCCGAGCTGAGCCTGGCCGCTCCAGAGGTGTGTAATTCCTTTTTTACCGTCCGCTATCAGATATTTTAATCAGGAATGTTTTTCAATGGAGTCTTCCAATTGAGCTTACTTTTTAGTCTGGGGACTAGGTTTTATAATTTGAGTATTTCATTGTATTTATTGGTGTTGTATGTATTATTTTGGTGCAAACAAATTTCCCCTTTTGGGGGATTAATAAAGGACTATTTTATCTTAGGTGTTCCACGCCCTGCCACCATGGGACGAGAAGGAGGAGACGCTGGCTCACTATTCCCACCGCTGCCGGCAGGCCATGGATGACACCATCAGAGCCAAGATCAAAACCATGAAAACCAAGGGAGACCTGCTGCCTATAGTCAGCAAATAATCCCAGAGACGGAAGGTGTGATGTGGATTTTTACATTCATGTATTATTATTATTTTTTTAGATAGATAGATGGATACATCGCTGTTGCTGGGCAAGAACTGAATCGGTTCCGCTCACTGGGTTTGTGTGTGTGTTAAATGGGCATCTAACCTGTGTTCGGGTCAGATTCTACAGTTGTCTTATCTTATCAGTGACTGAAACCAGACTGTGACCCTGTGGCATATCCAGGGAACGAGCCGGGGTTGAACAGAGTTCAGGCTAAACCCTTTGTCTCTCCTTGGGCGTCTTCTTGTTTAATTACAGCATGACGGGAGGGGAGAGAGGGGTTGGGCTTGGGTATGTTTGGGAGATTGATTGTGGACAATCAATCTCCAGGTCAAGCCAGGGTGAGCCGGGGTTGAACAGAGTTCAAACTGAACATGATTTTGCTTGACAAGGTTTGATTGGTCGCACCACCGTTGTTTCCAAACTGAATACATAGAGGAGAAGTCCGATTTCGGCACTATCATAAACTAAGGAAGTGGGCGGAGTGGTCAAGAGGTGGAAACTGGAGACAGTGGTGGTGGAACCAAAGAGGGAGGGGTTAAGCTAAAATGTATGTAAAATGACTATATAAACTGAGAGCTGGGAGGTGGAAAATCAGATGCTCTGCAGACCACCTCGGCTTTGTCCACTGTAATAAAGTCTATCTTAATTCTACAAAAACTCTGGAAATACTTTGGTTCTTTGATCAGTATAAGGACGAATTTGCCACAACAGGTGATGATGCCTGTAAGAGAAGACCGACCAATACCATGTGCAGTAAATTACCTGCTCGGTGTTTTACGAACGATGGGAATTTAACATGTAGAATCGTCAGGAAATGAACAGAAAATGACGGCCGACGTTCTGTGATCAGAATCGATAGGACAGCCACCTGCTCTGTACGGTCTGTCTTGTCCTTATGATAAAAGCCTGGTCCCAGATCTGTTTGTGCTGTCATGCCAAGTTGGTAAGACAGCACAAACAGGTCTGGGACCAGGCTTGTCCTCTGATCCCCAGTGATGCTCGACTGCCATTTTCAAAACAAGTGAAATGTTCTTATTGCTCCATTCCATATATTGTCTGTCCAACCCCCATCACCTTAACCCACCAATGATGACGCACCATGACTCATTAAAAATCATTGTCGTGCACATACATGCTTGATTTGCTGTTCATCATTTACTGTAATGTGATGTAGGATGATGTGTTAAAGCGTTGACGTTTTTTTAGTAGTGGAGAACAACATTGGAAAATACTATTCAAATAAGAATCTTATTTTTGTTAAAAGGGATTCTCCGGTACTTTTTAGCCAGTAGTTCTGAAAGTAGTGCTCATGAGCCAAAAGTGGTTCCCCGAAAATTGCGTTCTACGTCACGTGTGCGCACGTCTCTCGCTCTGCTGTTTGTGCATCTTGCTAGCTGTCACCCAAATGGCGAAGAGTTGAAGCTCATTGGCTAGAACTTGAACTGCTAGAGGGCTGGCTCATGTGGGGAGAAATGTAAGGATAATGGCGCAGCACAGCTTCCAGAAAAACAGTCTCTTTCAAACTAGGGATTTTAGGGCTAATTGGGATGAGAGGTTGTGTATTGATATTCTAGTTTGTCCCTTTAGGGCACAAGAGGAGGGCGAGTCAATCTCACAGTTTGTGGCTGTATTAAAACAATATCTGAACGCTGAATTTGGGTGATCACTGAGTGACTATACATGGTAGGTTAGTGCGTGGCATGCGCAGCAAGGCAATTCAGAAATGCCTTTTGACAGAGTAATTTAACATTGCAGAGTGATAGAAGTGAATCAATGGAAATGGACACTGCAGTGAGTCACCAAGCCATGCTGTCGCTGTGGGAAACCAGGTCACCAAGCCATGCTGTCGCTGTGGGAAACCAGGTCACCAAGCCATGCTGTCGCTGTGGGAAACCAGGTCGCCATGCCATCGCTGTGAGAAACCAGGTCACCAAGCCATGCTATCGCTGTGGGAAACCAGGTCACCAAGCCATGCTATCGCTGTAGGAAACCAGGTCACCAAGCCATGCTGTCGCTGTGAGAAACCAGGTCACCAAGCCATGCTGTCGCTGTGAGAAACCAGGTCACCAAGCCATGCTATCGCTGTGGGAAACCGGGTCACCAAGCAGAGGAGTGTTGGTGCAAAGACTTAGACTGCAGAAGTTGTGGCAAAAATGGTCACATCGAACGTGCACGTAAAGACAATCAAACAAAGTACTGAACAAAGGAAAAGCGACTTCAGGAAGTACAAAAAGTCCATAAAATGGAGCACACAAAGGATTACCAAAGTGATACCCTGTCTGAAGCTGAAGGATCTTTGCATGTTTTGTCCATTTCAGACAATGGACACATACAGGGTGACACCGCTACTGGATGGAAAAGCAGTATGGATGCAAGTGGACGCT
The DNA here is from genome assembly GCF_964263955.1 of Coregonus lavaretus. NCBI lineage: Eukaryota > Metazoa > Chordata > Actinopteri > Salmoniformes > Salmonidae > Coregonus > Coregonus lavaretus. The sequence continues at coordinate 158,844 of NW_028163050.1, read as the reverse complement.
GGAGCAGCCGTATCTAAAGCAGTATGGATGCAAGTGGACACTGGAGCAGCCGTATCTAAAGCAGTATGGATGCAAGTGGACACTGGAGCAGCCGTATCTAAAGCAGTATGGATGCAAGTGGACACTGGAGCAGCCGTATCTAAAGCAGTATGGATGCAAGTGGACACTGGAGCAGCCGTATCTAAAGCAGTATGGATGCAAGTGGACACTGGAGCAGCCGTATCTAAAGCAGTATGGATGCAAGTGGACGCTGGAGCAGCCGTATCTAAAGCAGTATGGATGCAAGTGGACGCTGGAGCAGCCGTATCTCTGCTGTCTGAGGCTGTATACACAGAGAAACTACATCACCTCACAGCACAGGCCACGAAGAACACGCTGAAAACATACTCTGGTGATACTGTTCCAGTGAGAGGAAGCGTGATTGTTACAGTGGAGCTCAACGAACAGAAGGTAAAGATACCACTCTACATCGTGAAAGGCTGAGTGGCGCAGTGGTCTAAGGCGCATCACATTTTACATTACGTTTTAGTCATTTAGCAGACGCTCTTATCCAGAGCGACTTACAGTTAGTGAATACACATTTTTTTAAATACTGGCCCCCCGTGGGAATTGAACCCACAACCCTGGCGTTGCAAACGCCATGCTCTATCAACTGAGCTACATCCCTGCCGGCCATTCCCTCCCCTACCCTGGACGAATTGTGCGCCGCCCATGAGGCTCCCGGTCGCGGCCGGCTACAGCAGAGCCTGGATTCGAACCAGGATCTCTAGTGGCACAGTTAGCACTGCGATGCAGCGCCTTAGACCACTGCGCCACTCAGTGCTAGCTGTGCCACTAGAGATCCTGGTTCGAATCCAGGCTCTGTCGTAGCCGGCCGCGACCGGGAGACCCATGGGGCGGCGCATAATTGGCCTAGCGTTGTCCAGGGTAGGGGAGGGAATGGCCGGCAGGGATGTAGCTCAGTTGGTAGAGCATGGCGTTTGCAACGCCAGGGTTGTGGGTTCGATTCCCACAGGGGACCAGTAAGAAAAAAAAGAAAAAAATAGAATATGTATTCACTAACTGTAAGTCGCTCTGGATAAGAGCGTCTGCTAAATGACAAAAAAAAAAAAAAAAAAAAAAGGCAACCATCCAGCATTGCTAGGATGCACATGGCTGGAAAATATCAAACTAAACTGGCAGGAAATTCACACGGTTGCAAAAGAGGACACAAACCTACAAGGGATATTGAGGAAACAGGTGGATGTGTTCAATGGGGAACTTGGCAGTATGAAGGACATAACAGTTAAACGGACCGTGAAACCAGACAGCAAGCCAAAATGCTTCAACGCTAGACCTGTCCCATACGCCATAAAACCAAAAGTTGAAACTGAGCTAGACCGACTAGTCGAGAGCAGAGTATTGGATCCAGTGAACGTTAGTGAATGGGCTACAACCGTCGTTCCAGTCATGAAAAAAGATGGATCCCGCAGTCACCGTTAACCCAGTCACCGTTAACCCAGTCACCGTTAACCCAGTCTTGGAATGCTGAAAAATATCTACTACCCCTCATTGGCGACCTCTTTTCTGGTTTAGCTGGAGGACAGAAATTCTGTGAGATTCTATCTACAGATGCATGCGGACCAAGAGTCACAAGAACTGTTGACCATAGTGACTCACAAAGGACCGTACAGGAACTATTGACCACAGTGACTCACAAAAGGACTGTACAGTTACCGGAGGCTTCCTTTTGGAATCACCTCAGCTCCGGCCTTGTTTCAGAGAGCTATGGACCAGACACTGAGCGGGCTCGCTGGGGTCCAATGTTACCTTGACACTCTCATCACCGGCAAAGACGAGCAGGAGCACCTGAGAAACCTGGACACTACACTAGACAGACTGGAGGAGTACGGTCCGAGGGTCCGGAAGGACAAATGTGTTGAGTACCCGGGCCACGTCATCGACAGCTCGGGGCTCCACAAGGCGCCGTCAAAGGTGAAGGCTGTCGCGGAAGCTCCATCCCCACAGAACGCGAGTCAGCTGAGATCATTCTTAGGACTACTGACCTACTACGCAAAGTGTGTGCCGAACCTAGCTAACATGCTAAAGCCACTGCATGAACTTCTTAACAAAACCAAACAGTGGAAGTGGACAGATAGATGTGAGGAGGCCTTCAAGAAAGTGAAAACAGCCTTAGCTCAGTCAGAGGCCCTCACCCACTTCAACCCCAACTTGCCATTACAGTTGGCATGTGATGCATCGCCTTATGGTGTCGCTGTTGTCTCACACATCATGTCATCAGGTGAATGAAGGCCAATTGCTTTCACATTATGGAACTTAAGTAAAGCCGAGAGCAATTATGCACAGATAGTCATAGACCCCCAGCCAGCTCGCAGCCAGCGATGGGCCTTACTGTTATCTGCTCACCAGTACAGATGGTCTGAGCAGCACTGCAATGCAGACTGCCTTTCAAGGCTTCCCTTACCTGTCGCACACAGAGCACTCCCAGGCTGAAATCTACTTTAAAGGAAGTGACGAACGCCCCCAGTTACGTCTGGCCATGTCAAGAAGTTCACCCGCACTGATCCAGTGATGTCTGAGGTCGTGTACGTTGTCACTCGTGGGAAAGGAGGAGAGCTGTTGGACAGCCTTACCTGGTGAGGGAAAACGAGCTCACAGTTCAGTCTGGATGCTTGCTATGGGGCTTTCAAGTCATCATACCGCCGCCACTGAGAATGCAGCTGATTTGAAGAACTCCATTCAGGGCATTGTGGCGTGGTGCGAATGAAGGAGATTGCACACAGCTACTTTTTGGTGGCCAGGCATGGATGCAGTTATCGAAGACAAGGCCAAGTCATGTTCTGCATGTCAGAAGATGAGGAACATGCCTCAGCTAGCGCCACTACACCCATGGGACTTCCCAGAGGAGCCTTGGCAGCGAGTCCACATACAGGCCCGCTAGAGCAGTATTTTCCAAACTCGGTCCTTGGCCAACTTCCCCTGGGCGCAAGTTTTGGTTTTTGCCCTAGCACCAGCTGATTCAAATAATCAAAGCTTGATGATGCAAATCAATTTATAACATTTTTGACATGCGTTTTTCTGGATTTTTTGGTTGTTATTCTGTCTCTCACTGTTCAAATAAACCTACCATTAAAATTATAGACTAATAATTTATTTGTCAGTGGGCAAACGTACAAAATCAGCAGGGGATCAAATACTTTTTCCCTCACTGTATAAAGAAAAACCCTTGAATGAGTAGGTGTCCAAAATTTACCGTTCAAGAGTTTGGGGTCACTTACAAATGTCATTGTTTTCGAAAGAAAAGCAATTTTTTTGTACATTTTTAAAATAACATCAAATTGATCAGAAATACAGTGTAGACATTGTTAATGTTGTAAATGGCTATTGTAGCTGGAAACGGCTGATATTTAACGGAATATCTACATAGGCGTACAGAGGCCCATTATCAGCAACCATCAGTCCTGTGTTCCAATGGCACGTTGTGTTTGCTAATCCAAGTTTATCATTTTAAAAGGCTAATTGATCATTAGAAAACCCTTTTGCAATTATGTTAGCACAGCTGAAAACTGTTGTGCTGATTAAAGAAGCAATAAAACTGGCCTTCTTGAGACTAGTTGAGTATCTGGAGCATCAGCAATTGGTTTGATTACAGGCTCAAAATGGCCAGAAACAAATCACTTTCTTCTGAAACTCGTCAGTCTATTCTTGTTCTGAGAAATTGCCAAGAAACTGAAGATCTCGTACAACGCTGTGTACTACTCCCTTCACAGAACAGCGCAACTGTCTCTAACCAGAATAGAAAGAAGAGTGGGAGGCCCTGTTGCACAACTGAGCAAGAGGACAAATACATTAGTGTCTAGTTTGAGAAACAGATGCCTCACAGGTCCTCAATTGGCAGCTTCATTAAATAGTACCCACAAAACACCAGTCTCAACGTCAACAGTGAAGAGGCGACTCCGGGATGCTGACCTAAGCAGAGTTTCAAAGAAAAAGCCATATCTCAGACTGGCCAATAAAAATAAAATATTAAGATGGGCAAAAGAACACAGACACTGGACAGAGGAAGATTGGAAAAAAGTGTTATGGACAGACGAATCGAAGTTTGAGGTGTTCGGATCACAAAGAAGAACATTTGTGAGACGCAGACCATATGAAAAGATGCTGGAGGAGTGCTTGATGCCATCTGTCAAGCATAGTGGAGGCAATGTGATGGTCTGGGGGTGCTTTGGTGGTGGTAAAGTGGGAGATTTGTACAGGGTAAAAGGGATCTTGAAGAAGGAAGGCTTTCACTCCATTTTGCAACGCCATGCCATACCCTGTGGACGGTGCTTGATTGGAGCCAATTTCTTCCTACAACAGGACAATAATAATAAGCCATTTAGCAGACGCTTTTATCCAAAGCGACTTAGTCATGTGTGCATACATATTTACGTATGGGTGGTCCCGGGGATCAAACCCACTACCCTGGCGTTACAAGCGCCGTGCTCTACCAATTGAGTTACAGAGGACCACACAATGACCCAAAGCACAACTCCAAACTATGCAAGAACTATTTAAGGAAGAGTCTATATGGAAACTAGTCTGGAGTACAGTACTCAGTTCAGTTTGGACACACCTACTCATTCAAGGGTTTTTCTTAATTTGTACTATTTTCTACATTGTAGAATAATAGTGAAGACATCAAAACTATGTAATAACACATATGGAATCATGTAGTAACCAAAAAAGTGTTCAACAAATCAAAATATATTCAAAGTAGCCATCCTTTGCCTTAATGACACCTTTGCACACGCTTGGTATTCTCTCAACCAGCTTCATGAGGTAGTCACCTGGAATAAAATGCATTTATATTTTTGTTCAGTATATATAGTTCAATATTATAACCTAAGCTATGTTCATAGTTCCTTCCAGGGTTGGGTAGGTTACTTTATAAATATAATCCGTTAGTTACTTCTCCAAAATTGTAATAAGTAACGTAATTTTGGGATTACCCAAACTCAGTAACGTAATTTGATTACCTTGTTACTTTTGGATTACTTAGAATAAGACAAAAAGGATCCATCAAACGGATTTGGTGTGTCATCATAGTGGTCTTTGATTGGTGGTCATCATTTGGTGTGTCATCATAGTGGTCTCTGATTGGTGGTCATCATTTGGTGTGTCATCATAGTGGTCTCTGATTCGTGGTCATCATTTGGTGTGTCATCATGGTGGTCTCTGATTGGTGGTCATCAGTGGTCTCTGACTGACGGTCATCATAGTGGTCTCTGATTGGTGGTCATCATAGTGGTCTCTGATTGGTGGTCATCATAGTGGTGTCTGATTGGTGGTCATCATAGTGGTCTCTGACTGGCGGTCATCATAGTGGTCTCTGATTGGTGGTCATCATAGTAGTCTCTGATTGGTGGTCATCATAGTGGTCTCTGATTGGTGGTCATCATAGTGGTCTCTGATTGGTGGTCATCATAGTGGTGTCTGATTGGTGGTCATCATAGTGGTCTCTGATTGGTGGTCATCATAGTGGTGTCTGAGGTCAGACTCTCTCAGGTGGAACAAACTTAAACGTGCACCTTTCTTCAATGCTGAATTGAATGTCATTGAGAAAACAGAAAGGTGTCATAATGTATTTTTTCACAAACATCCTTTTTGAATTTAAAAGTAATCCAAGAAGTAATCATTTAGTTTTTCAAAAGTATCTGTAATCTGATTACAATATTTTTGCTGGTAACGTAACTGATTTAGTTTTGTCATCAGTTACCCAACCCTGGGTCCTTCTATGTTATATTAAACCCAGACGTTATATTTGTATAACGATATATAATAACAATATATTAGGTTTGCCAATCCCCAAGTAAAAGGTCCAAATGCTGTTGTTGACTTCATCTTTATTTGATTAGGCCTTAATTTATAAAAAATGTTACAAAAACGACATTGTCTGACTTCTTTCAAAACCACATAATGTACGGTGCACCATACCAAAAATAGACAGAAATAATATGACCCTCAGCTTCAACAAACAATCCGAGACCTTCTTCAAAAAGTCCTAGAGAGCAACTCGTAACAAAGAGTCTCTGTATTGTCACTATGTCTGTTAGGGAGGAAACACCAGAACGAACGCCGGCCATGCGCAGTAAATTACCTGCTAGGTGTGGACGAACGGTGGCAATTCAACAGAATAATTGGAAAATGAACAGAAAATGACGGCCGATGATCTGTGGCCCGCTGCCATTCGTCAACACCCAACAGGTGCTGCTTTTAGCTCTTTCTGCTGTTTCCTTCCTAAGGTTCTGTTATTCTGCTGGAGGAGGTGGGTCTAGTCGTGGCAGCACTGGGAGGATGAGGTTCCCGAAGGAGGAGTCTTGAGTGATGAAGAATCCAGAAGAGTGAGCATGTGCGTGCTGTAACAGAAACAGGAAGGTTAGCTACACAGTGTTTTCCACCAGTACATAGAGTAGCCACCAGTACATAGAGTAGCCACCAGTACATAGAGTAGCCAGCCAAATAGAAAAAGTAGCCAGCCAGGCGCCCCCCGTGCCGGAGGGGGGTGGCCTCCACGGTTAGATTGTGTTTGCCAAAGAAGATCTAATGTGGCGGCCTCTTGCCTTGATTCCATCTGAAATACACAGCAAAATTATTGAATACTTTTTTTTAACTTTACCTTGGAAAAAATGTGTTGTGGTATTGTGTAGAAAGACATGACTTTACAATTTAAATGACTGAAAATGTATAAATTCAGTGTTAGTTGTTTGGGATATCATCTAGGTCCCTCAAACTCAACTCTGGACCTCGAAGCCAGTTCCACTGCATTTAAAAAAAAACGTTACCCTTTAAATCAGAGACTGATTTAGACCTGGGACACACATAAAAATCAAAATAAACATTTAACCTGTCTTCTCTTGAGATTAAAGTCTTATTTACAGTTTTACTGCAAGATATGAATTGCTACGATGTTTGTTCTTCAAATTATGTATTTTATTAAAACAGAAAAATGAAGTAAATAGCCCACATTAACTTGAAAAATAAATGTAAAGGTTAAATAGAAAAAATAAAAAAGCTTAGTCTTAAGTATTAGATATTTCTGATTTTACATAGCCTAAATTAATTTAAAAAAATATCATTAAGTAGGGCCCTATAAAATCTGTTTACTTTTTTTGCCTGATTCCATTATCTCTGTTTTTTATCTTCCAGGTTTCTTGTCTCAAATCACACCTTTTTTTTTAAATAGAAAAACATTGGATGTTCTAAGTCCACACATATGCTTAAACCACATCAGGAGACCACTTTTGAGGTCTGGGGAAAATCTGAGAAATGTTGATTTTGCGGTGTAGTTACCCTTTAATTCAAGTTGCACACCTAGCTGTTGTTTAGCGTGTTCTTTTAGCGCACATGTGATAGTCAAATTTTTTAAACAAATACCCACTGGATTGATGAAAATAATCATGACATTCTAACAGGTAGGCATAGGCACTTTGTAGTTAACATTTAATTGAGAAGGTTTTTGGGAAAGCCTTTCCATCGACCAGAAGACCGTTTTTGTTAGCATCATCGCTAACGGCTACACGAAGAGGCATACGCGCATACCGCACACAGAGGGGGGCATACCGCACTCAGAGGGGGGCATACCGCACTCAGAGGGGGGCATACCGCACACAGAGCACTCAGAGGGGGGCATACCGCACACAGAGGGGGGCATACCGCACACAGAGGGGGGCATACCGCACACAGAGGGGGGCATACCGCACTCAGAGGGGGGCATACCGCACTCAGAGGGGGGCATACCGCACTCAGAGGGGGGCATACCGCACTCAGAGGGGGGCATACCGCACTCAGAGGGGGGCATACCGCACACAGAGGGGGGCATACCGCACACAGAGGGGGGCATACCGCACACAGAGGGGGGCATACCGCACTCAGAGGGGGGCATACCGCACACAGAGCACACAGAGGGGGGCATACCGCACTCAGAGGGGGGCATACCGCACACAGAGGGGGGCATACCGCACACAGAGGGGGGCATACCGCACACAGAGGGGGGCATACCGCACTCAGAGGGGGGCATACCGCACACAGAGGGGGGCATACCGCACACAGAGGGGGGCATACCGCACTCAGAGGGGGGCATACCGCACACAGAGGGGGGCATACCGCACTCAGAGGGGGGCATACTGCACACAGAGCACACAGAGGGGGGCATACCGCACTCAGAGGGGGGCATACCGCACACAGAGCACACAGAGGGGGGCATACCGCACTCAGAGGGGGGCATACCGCACTCAGAGGGGGGCATACCGCACTCAGAGGGGGGCATACCGCACTCAGAGGGGGGCATACCGCACACAGAGCACACAGAGGGGGGCATACCGCACTCAGAGGGGGGCATACCGCACTCAGAGGGGGGCATACCGCACACAGAGGGGGGCATACCGCACACAGAGGGGGGCATACCGCACTCAGAGGGGGGCATACCGCACACAGAGGGGGGCATACCGCACACAGAGGGGGGCATACCGCACACAGAGGGGGGCATACCGCACTCAGAGGGGGGCATACCGCACACAGAGGGGGGCATACCGCACACAGAGGGGGGCATACCGCACACAGAGGGGGGCATACCGCACTCAGAGGGGGGCATACCGCACTCAGAGGGGGGCATACCGCACTCAGAGGGGGGCATACCGCACTCAGAGGGGGGCATACCGCACACAGAGGGGGGCATACCGCACACAGAGGGGGGCATACCGCACACAGAGGGGGGCATACCGCACTCAGAGGGGGGCATACCGCACACAGAGGGGGGCATACCGCACACAGAGGGGGGCATACCGCACACAGAGGGGGGCATACCGCACTCAGAGGGGGGCATACCGCACTCAGAGGGGGGCATACCGCACTCAGAGGGGGGCATACCGCACACAGAGGGGGGCATACCGCACACAGAGGGGGGCATACCGCACACAGAGGGGGGCATACCGCACACAGAGGGGGGCATACCGCACACAGAGGGGGGCATACCGCACACAGAGCACACAGAGGGGGGCATACCGCACACAGAGGGGGGCATTCCGCACACAGAGGGGGGCATTCCGCACACAGAGGGGGGCATTCCGCACACAGAGGGGGGCATTCCGCACACAGAGGGGGGCATTCCGCACACAGAGGGGGGCATACCGCACACAGAGGGGGGCATACCGCACACAGAGGGGGGCATACCGCACACAGAGGTGGGCATACCGCACTCAGAGGGGGGCACACCGCACACAGAGGGGGGCACACCGCACTCAGAGGGGGGCACACCGCACTCAGAGGGGGGCACACCGCACTCAGAGGGGGGCACACCGCACTCAGAGGGGGGCACACCGCACTCAGAGGGGGGCATACCGCACTCAGAGGGGGGCATACCGCACACAGAGGGGGGCATACCGCACACAGAGGGGGGCATACCGCACACAGAGGGGGGCATACCGCACACAGAGGGGGGCATACCGCACACAGAGGGGGGCATACCGCACTCAGAGGGGGGCATACCGCACTCAGAGGGGGGCATACCGCACACAGAGGGGGGCATACCGCACACAGAGGGGGGCATACCGCACACAGAGGGGGGCATACCGCACACAGAGGGGGGCATACCGCACACAGAGGGGGGCATACCGCACACAGAGGGGGGCATACCGCACACAGAGGGGGGCATTCTCATTGCCTCTTCAGAAAGTTGCAGGAAATGTGAATCGCTGATGCATTCTGATCATGTCTTATGATAAACTTGGGCAAATTAATTCATTTAACACATTTAGTTAATTCCCTACTAAAGGTAAATACATATTTTAATATTGTTGAATTCCATTTTAATGTCTAGATTCTGTGAGGGCCCTAATAATACTTGGACCAGAATGAGATTGTCATTACATTTTAGTCATTTAGCAGACGCTCTTATCCAGAGCGACTTACAGGAGCAATTAGGGTTAAGGGCCTTGCTTAAGGGCACATCGACAGATTTTTCACCTAGTCGGCTCTGGGATTAGAACCAGCGACCTTTCGGTTACTGGCACAACGCTCTTACCCACTAAGCTACCTGCCGCCCCCATTCTCCACTACCTATTGTTCCTGCAGTGATGATTCACCATCTTCATTGAATGTTCATGATTTATCTGCAGATAATTGATAACATAATAGATGTATTATCAAAAAGACTAGGCCTACCAGTAGTAAAGACTAGGCCTACCAGTAGTAAAAATTAGGGAACCAAATGAACATCTCCCTCACCGATACGATTCGGTTGACGAGACGAGAGTCACTCACTTCTCTGCAAAGCCCCGACATCCTAGGAAAGGAAACCTAGGAAATCCTTTGGTGTCCAGATGCCGTGGACATATAACCATGCTGATTTATGAATGGCAAAGAGTTTTAGGATAGGCTTGGGCGGTATACCGTATACCGGGGTATTTGGAAATAGCCACGGGATGGTTTTTCAATACCGTTAACTATTTATTTGAAGTGTTTTAATAAATTATAATATTTGTGGCTACTTTTTAAGTAAATACCTTAGGGCTGTCCCTGACAACAACAACAAAAAAGTTCATCAACCGAAAGTCGTCTGTTCTTTCAAGCAATAGATTGCTAGAAAAATGTAAACGTGTATATTTCCATATATAGACACACCCTATGTGTTTTAATAAAATCAACTATATGCATTGAGCTTGTATCTACTTTTATCCCATACACAGTTGCTACCCATTATTGATTGTCACTCATCCACCACCATATCATCTACCTCCTTGGTGTAGTGTGGCACCCTAGCCAGGCCATTCCATCACGCACCCATCCTAAGATTAGCACCAGTGGCCCCCCAATCTATCTTGGCTCACTGACCTTCTATTCCTCCCTCGTGACACCACTAACACATGGTGTGTCCTTGTCCTGTGTCCACATACAGCTTATGAGCTGCACATACATTAATGAATGTTGTATATCAAATCATCATAACAACACCTTAGTGCCCTCAAAGCTCATCACTAAGCTACGGACCCTGGGACTAAACACATCCCTCTGCAACTGGATCCTGGACTTCCTGACGGGCCGCCCACAGGTGGTAAGGGTAGGCAACAACATTTACATTTACATTTTAGTCATTTACCAGACGCTCTTATCCAGAGCGACTTACATTATTGAGTGCATACATTCTTTTTTTCATACTGGCCCCCCGTGGGAATCGAACCCACAACCCTGGCGTTGCAAATGCCATGCTCTACCAACTGGGCTACATCCCTGCCGGCCATTCCTCTCCCCTACCCTGGACGACGCTGGGCCAATTGTGCGCCGCCCCGTGGGTCTCCCGGTCGCGGCCGGCTACGACAGAGCCTGGATTCGAACCAGGATCTCTAGTGGCACAGCTAGCACTGCGATGCAGTGCCTTAGACCACTGCGCCATTCGGGAGACACATCTACCACGCTGATCCTCAACACGGGGACCCCTCAGTGGTGCGTGCTCAGTCCCCTCCTGTACTCCCTGTTCACAAACGACTCCAACACCATCATTAAGTTTGCTGACTACACAACGGTGATGAGACAGCCTATAGGGAGGAGGTCAGAAACCTGTCAGTGTGGTGCCAGGACAACAACCTCTCACTCAACGTGAGCAAGACAAAGGAGCTGATCGTGGACTACAGGAAAAGGAGGGCCGAGCCCACCCCCATTCACATCGACAGGGCTGTAATGGAGTGGGTCGGGAGCGTCAAGTTCCTTGGTGTCCACATCACTAACAAACTATCATGGTCCAAACACACCAAGACAGTCGTGAAGAGTGCACGACAACGCCTATTCCCCCTCAGGAGCCTGAAAAGATTTGGCATGGGTCCTCAGATCCTCAAAAAATTCTACAGCTGCACCATCGAGAGCATCCTGACTGGTTGCATCACCGCCTGGTATGGCAACTGCTCTGCCTCCGACCGCAAGGCACTACAGAGGGTACGGCCCAGTACATCACTTGGGCCAAGCTTCCTGCCATTCAGGACCTATATACCAGGCGGTGTCAGAGGAAGGCCCTGAAAATGGTCAGACTCCAGCCACCCAAGTTATGGATTGTTCTCTCTCTCTCTGCTACCGCACGGTAAGTGGTACCGGAGCTCCAAGTCTAGATCCAAAAGGCTCCTTAACAGCTTCTACCCCCAAGCCATAAGACTCCAGCTTCAAGTTGAATCTGTGCTGGAAATTCAATACTTGACTGAGGGACCTTACAGATGTTGTATGGGGGACAGAGGAAGGGGGAGTCGTTTTAAAAATCATGTCAACCCCTATTACTTCACACAGAGTGAGTCCATATAACTTTATGTGATTTGTTAAGCCAAACATTACTCCTAAACTAATTTCAGCTTGCCTAAACAAAGGGGCTGAATACTTATGTAACGACTATATTTTATTTATCAAATTGTTTATAATAAAAATGTAACTTTGTAACAATAAAATGTTTAGAGGGGTCTGAATAGTTTTGCAAGGCACTGTAAGCCCCAAAATAGATTGTATTTGAAAATAACATTCATTTGATGTCTTGATTACATTGACACGATCACATCGCTTAATTTTTTTGTCGTGGGAATATTTGGGAACAGATTTCCTAAATTAAACTCATTTTTAGCTGAATTCCTAGTAATTTTACAGTCTTTATTTAAAAAATAAAATAAAATAAATCACTCGCATGTTGCCGAACCCTGCCTTACTGTATATATAGAGATCATGCAGAATGTCTCTGGAGCCACCTATGACCCTCTTGAAAAACTTCCGAAATGCATCCTTTCATCCTACTGTCCTTGAAGAAATCCCAGATCTGTATTGGTTGGATTGGTTTAAGTAATAGTGTGGTCACCTCGCTCACACCCGTCCAATCACTTACAGATCTATGCTTAGTCCAAGGAAACAAGGAAGGAAGGGTGCATTTCTGAAATGTTCGAATGAGGTCTCACCTGCAGAGCTGCTTTCTGCTGGGCAGCGATGTGCTGCTGCTCCGCGTGGTCTCTGAAGTCTTTATTCAGGGCTGGTCTGGAGAGAGGGATGCTGTTGGAGAGAGGGATGGAGAGATATGGGTCAGGGGCTACACTGGGGCCTATGTCCCAAACGGCATCCTATTCCCTATATAAGTGCAGTCCTTTTGACCAGGGCGCATAGGCCTCTGGTCAAAAGGAGTTAACTCTATGGGACGCAAGCAAGGTTTATATCACTGACACGCAAGATGCTTCCAGATACCTGGCTCCAGGGTTATTCATGGAGGAGTTTTGTATCAAGCGTCTCTTCTCCTTGTCCAGTTCAGCCAAAATGGCAACACGGTTCTTGTTCTGAAATCCTGAGTAGAGGGGGGAAAAAAAACATTATCAACAAAGTAATGTTACAGACGTGCAGTATCAGCACAAAGAGCTGTGGTCCAGTGCTGTTGAAGAAGACTCGCCATCAGCAAGCAGCACAAAACGCCCTGGGTCAGCGCGACCTGCTAGCTATACTACCCTGCCTTTCTTGACTTACCCGCTCCGGGTGCAGGCGAGGCCATGTCGGAGAAAGTGACTGCAGCCGAAACGTTACAAAAGATAAGAGCACAGCGCTAGCTAGCTAGCATTAGCACTGGGACAGATTGGACGGGATCGGCAAAGGACAGCAGCTGTTTTCAGATGTTCACTATTGTTCCAAATGGCTACGTAACTATCACAAAGAACCGTATGCTTGAGTTCCACGTAAATACTTTGGTAGATACAGGAAACAAACCGCAACAAACAAAAAAAACCCGGTCTTACTCCGCTCGTGTGTTTACAAAAGTCACGTGACCACTAAAGCAAAAGGGCGCGTTCGAGCGGATCGTTTCTGTCACCTTGGAGACTATCGACCGGATCAACGTCTATGGCAGAAGCACGGAAATGCTCGTGTTTCTTCTTCTTCTTCTTCTTCTTCTTCTTCTTGGCGGATCGCATCCAACTTTTAAGGTGCATATACCGCCACCTACTGTACTGGAGTGTGAGGCCAGTCAAGGCCTACATGCATTAAATTATCTTCATTAGTCCTGTTCTTCTAAGAAAGTGAAATAGAGCCCTAGGCATCACTACCCTCCCCTTTCCTCCCCCCACTACACCACCCTCACCCCAACCCAGTCCAGCCTCTCTAACCCTCCCCCACTACACCACCCAAACCCCAACCCCATCCAGCCTCTCTAACCCTCCCCCACTACACCACCCAAACCCCAACCCCATCCAGTCTATCTAACCCTCCCCCACTACACCACCCAAACCCCAACCCCATCCAGCCTCTCTAACCCTCCCCCACTACACCACCCAAACCCCAACCCCATCCAGTCTATCTAACCCTCCCCCACTACACCACCCAAACCCCAACCCCATCCAGTCTCTCTAACCTTTTCACAGAAGCTCTCCCTGTCTATGTCATACAGTTCACAAAATATCAACACATGTTCCACCATTTCCTCCACCGGACACTCGTCACACACCTGTTTCATGTATCCCTCTCATCCACAACGTGGCATTCAAACCTGTGTGCCCAAACCGTAGTCTACTCCACACAACTTCCTCTCTCCTCCATCCCATAGTCCCCTCCTCTTCCTCTACTGACCGGTACCTCCCCTTTACTACTAGCATCACACTCCCTCTGCCAACGGTCAAGCCCTTTTGCCCGGATAAAGGACTTGACTTCCCTGCGGCCCAGTGGGACCCTGAATATCTACTCCCCTCTCTCCTCACAGCACTCTCAGTCTCCACATCAGCCTTCTCATTACCCTCCACACCACAGGAGGCTGGTGGTACCTTAATTGGGGAGGATTGGCTCGTCGTAATGGCTGGAGCGCAATGAGTGGAACGCTATCAAATACATCCAACATGGTTTCCATGGTTTCCATGGTTTCCATGTGTTTGATGCCATTCCATGTGCTCCGTTCCAGCCATTATTATCAGCCGTCCTCCCCTCAGCAGCCTCCACTGCTCCACACCCACATGGACTGGAACCCAGCAAAAGTTTCCCACCACTCCCATCCTCTCCAATCCCATCATCCAGCACCATCATCTCCACTAACAAGTCTCCCCTATCCGACCTGTCCGTCTCCACACTGCTCAACACTGCAGCCCAATCAGAGCAGGTCACCACTCTGAGAGGTTTCACCTCCTCCATCCATCTCAAACCTAGAATCATGGCCATCAACACTGACACATAATCAGTTAACTGCTTACATACTCTAACATTGAACATCTGGGATATACACCCGTGCCCCCAACCTACCACTGACTGGATATTTTGACCCATCTGTATATATCGCCTTAAAAACGAATAAAACTGATTATCTATATATCTCTCCACACACCGTCTCATGTCCTCACCCCGTTCTCTCCTGCCCTCAATCATATCCACGTCTACACTTGGTTTCGGGAAAACAGCCACGGAGGAACGTTCTCCAATCCAATTGCCGGCCCCGTCTCTCTCTCCCCCAGTCCACATTCTACCACCTTCTGCCCGATTGTCCACCTGCACGCCCTCTGCTTACCCACCCTTCTGCCCGATTGTCCACCCGCACGCCCTCTGCTTACCCACCCTTCTGCCCGATTGTCCACCCGCACGCCCTCTGCTTACCCACCCTTCTGCCCGATTGTCCACCCGCACGCCCTCTGCTTACCCACCCTTCTCCCCGATTGTCCACCCGCACGCCCTCTGCTTACCCACCCTTCTGCCCGATTGTCCACCCGCACGCCCTCTGCTTACCCACCCTTCTGCCCGATTGTCCACCCGCACGCCCTCTGCTTACCCACCCTTCTGCCCGATTGTCCACCCGCACGCCCTCTGCTTACCCACCCTTCTGCCCGATTGTCCACCCGCACGCCCTCTGCTTACCCACCCTTCTGCCCGATTGTCCACCCGCACGCCCTCTGCTTACCCACCCTTCTGCCCGATTGTCCACCCGCACGCCCTCTGCTTACCCACCCTTCTGCCCGATCGTCCACCCGCACACCCTCTACTTACCCACCCTTCTGCCCGATCGTCCACCCGCACACCCTCTACTTACCCACCCTTCTGCCCGATCGTCCACCCGCACACCCTCTACTTACCCACCCTTCTGCCCGATCGTCCACCCGCACACCCTCTACTTACCCACCCTTCTGCCCGATCGTCCACCCGCACACCCTCTACTTACCCACTCCTTGCTCCCAGCATTCCCCAGTTGCCGTGACCGCAGGATGTCCTTCTGAACTCCGTTTTCAACCTCACCCAGTACACTAATGCACGTTTCGTTTTTTGCCTTATCCCCAGTGGCAGTTCCCCCACTATCCACCTGCAATGCCTCAACAGGTGTCGTCCTGAAGGATCCCACACACCATCTCAGGGCCCTTGACTGTATCCTAGTATCTAGTACCGTTTTGGCTGCCGATCCATCTACAAAGCACCCATAATCCAAAGATGACCTGATCAATGCCTGGTACATATACAACTGTGTTTGTCTCTCCGACCCCAATCGTATACTGCCACTGGCCTCATGAGGTTCAGCACCTTCCTACACTTTATTTCAATATGCTCAACATGTCTCTTCCACATAAACCTCTCTTTAAACCACAAATACTAAACTCAGTCACCCTACCTATATCATGCTTGTGTTTCTAGCTCCAAAAGTGCAGTAAAAAAAAACTAGAAATACAAAACAATACACACACAATCCAAAAAGTAAAAATTAAATAAATTAAGAAATATCAGAATGAGCAATGTCAGAGTCCGGAATATATATATACAGTGCCTTCGGAAAGTATTCAGACCCCTTGACTTTTTCCACATTTTGTTACGTTAAAGCCTTATTCTAAAATTGATTCAATTGTTTTTTCCCCTCATCAATCTACACACAATACTCCATAATGACAAAGAAAAAACAGGTTTTTAGAAATTGTTGCTAATATATTAAAAATAAAAACTTAAATATCAAATTTACATAAGTATTCAGACCCTTTACTCAGTACTTTGTTGAAGCGCCTTTAGCAGCAATTACATCCTTGAGTCTTCTTGGGTTTGACGCTACAAGCTTGGCACACCTGTATTTGGGGAGTTTCTCCCATTCTTCTCTGCAGATCCTCTCAAGCTCTGTCAGCGTTGCTGCACAGCTATTTTCAGGTCTCTACAGAGATGTTCAATCAGGTTCAAGTCCGGGCTCTGGCTGGGCCACTCAAGGACATTTAGAGACTTGTCCCGAAGCCACTCCTGCATTGTCTTGGCTGTGTGCTTAGGGTCGTTGTCCTGTTGGAAGGTGAACCTTCGCCCCAGTCTGAGGTCCTGAGCAGTCTGGAGCAGGTTTTCATCAAGGATCTCTCTGTACTTTGCTCCGTTCATCTTTGCCTTGATCCTGACGAGTCTCCCAGTCCCTGCCGCTGAAAAACATCCCCACAGCATGATGCTGCCACCACCATGCTTCACCGTAGGGATAGTGCCAGGTTTCCTCCAGACGTGACGCTTGGCATTGACCAAAGAGTTCAATCTTGGTTTCATCAGACCAGAGGATCTTGTTTCTCATGGTCTGAGAGTCTTTAGGTTCCTTTTGGCAAACTCCAAGCGGGCTGTCATGTGCCTTTTACTGAGGAGTGGCTTCCGTCTGGCCACTCTACCATAAAGGCCTGATTGGTGTTGTGCTGCAGAGATAGTTGTCCTTCTGGAAGGTTCTCCCATCTCCACTGATGAACTCTAGAGCTCTGTCAGAGTGACCATCGGGTTCTTGGTCAACTCCCTGACCAATGCCCTTCTCCCCGATTGCTCAGTTTGGCCGGGCGTCCAGCTCTAGGAAGAGTCTTGGTTCCATTTAAGAATGATGGAGGCCACTGTGTTCTTGGGGACATTCAATGCTGCAGAAATGTTTTGGTACCCTTCCCAGATCTGTGTCTCGACACAATCCTGTCTCGGAGCTCTACGGACAATTCCTTCGACCTCAAACTCCCCAAATACAGGTGTGCCAAGCTTGTGGTGTCATACCCAAGAAGACTGTAATCGCTGCCAAAGGTGCTTCAACAAAGTACTGAGTAAAGGGTCTGAATACTTATGTAAATGTGATATTTAAGTTTTTATTTTTATATATATTAGCAACAATTTCTAAAAACCAGTTTATGCTTTGTCATTATGGTATATTCTGTGTAGATTGATGAGGGAAAAAAACAATTTAAGCCATTTTAGAATAAGGCTGTAACGTAACAAAATGTGGAAAACATCAAGGTGTCTGAATACTTTCCGAAGGCACTGTATATAAAACGGTGTGGACAGTATATGAATGGAAAAGGTGCAGGGAGATCGTTCTAGATTGAAGTCGAAATTGGACGTCTATCAATGTCCTGAGGACGTCGGTAAATGCCTTAAAAACCGGCCACTAGGGGCAACACAGAGCGTTATAACCATTAAGCAGGCTTGGACAGGGGTGGTGTAATCCCATGCCTCTAGATTAGAAGGTTGTGTGTTCGATCCTATCCCAAACCTTAACCCTTACCTTAACCATTCGGAATGAATGCCTAAACTTAACCCTTAACTTCGAAATGTGACGTTTTGGAGAACGTGGATGAACGTCTAATTCTGCAGTGAGACTGAGAGAGCTTGTTGCAAGGTGTGTACAGCAGCAGTTATATAGGATGAGCCATGACTAGAATACATTATATTCTCTGAGAGTTGAAACATTAGGAACACCTGCTCTTTCCAGGACATAGACTGACCAGGTGAATCCAGGTGAAAGCTATGATCCCTTATTGATGTCACTTGTTAAATCCACTTCAATCAGTGTAGATGAAGGGGAGGAGAAAGGTTAAAGAAGGATTTTAAACCTTGAGACAATTGAGACATGGATTGTGTATGTGTGCCGTTCAGAGTGTGAATGGGCAAGACAAAAGATGGAAGTGCCTTTGAACGGGGTATGGTAGTAGGTGCCAGGCGCACTGGTTAGAGTGTGTCAAGAACTGCAATGCTGCTGGGCTTTTCACCTTCAACAGTTTCCCGTGTGTATCAAGAATGGTCCACCACCCAAAGCACATCCAGCCAACTTGACACAACTGTGGGAAGCATTGGAGTCAACATGGGCAAAAGGGTGGGGAAGGGGGGGGGGGGGGGGAGGTGTTCCTCAGTGTACATATAAAGTGAGTAAAACAGTATGTAAACATTATTAAAGTGACCAGTGTTCAAAACTTTATGTACATAGGGCAGGGTAGAGTGCAGGGTAGAGTACCGGGTGGTCTGGTTAGTAACAGTGAGTAATGTTCAGGGCAGGGTACTGGGCGGAGGCCGGCTAGTGGTGACTGTTTTTCAGTCTCTCGGTCCCAGCTTTGATGCACCTGTACTGTCTCCGCCTTCTAGATGATAGCGGGGTGAACAGGCCGTGGCTCGGGTGGCTGAGGTCCTTGATGATCTTCTTGGCCTTCCTGTGACTCGGAAGATGTCCTGGAGGGCCGTGTGAGGGCCGTGTGAGGGCCGTGTGAGGGCCGTGTGAGGGCCGTGTGAGGGCCGTGTGAGGGCCGAGTGAGGGCCGTGTGAGGGCCGCTGAGGATGCTGCAGCATCCCTGATAAATCACAATTACAATTATTATTATTATAATTATACAAAATTAAAATTAAATCTCTCTCACCAATTTAGTGCACTAGGCCTTTATTACTCCTGTATGAGTATAGAAAATTACTCCTTGACAAATATTTGTGATAAAGTGAATATCTCAGGCCCGCACCCAACCCCTGTGGTCCTCTGTAGCTCAATTGGTAGAGCATGGCGCTTATAACGCCAAGGTAGTGGGTTCGATCCCCGGGACCACCCATACATAAAGATGTATGCACACATGACTGTAAGTCGCTTTGGATAAAAGCGTCTGCTAAATGGCTTATTATTATTATTAATAGGCTACAGTCAGAGACGGGGTAAAGATGTTTTGACAGGGGGTGCAGGATTTTTTGTTGTTGCCTGCTTTAGATATGTTTCTGCTTATAATTTGCGACATTTTGGTAGGCTATTTGTTAGTCAACTTGTCTAAGTGTAAGTGCTGTAAAATAAACATTGGGTTGTTATTTTACCTGAAATGCACAAGGTCCTCTATGATAATTAATCCACAGATAAAAGGGTAAACGGAGTATGTTTCTAGTAATCTCTCCGCCTTCAGGCTTCTACTTCTTCTTTGGACTTTATATGGCGGTTGGCAACCAACTTTAAGGTGCATTACCATCACCAACTGGACTGGAGTGTGGACCTCAGTTCATCTTTCAATCACCCACGTGGGTATATGCTCCTAAAAAGCAATGAGGAGATGGGAGAGGCGGGACTTGCAGCGTGCAATGATTAAATAACATGTATGTGTACATTTATTTTGCAACGCTCACGCACGCGACACGGTTGATAATTTTCAAACTCAAATGGCGAGGAAAAATCGAGGCGCACTCTGTATAAAAGTCGCTGGACACAAACAAATACACAGATTTGACAGTCAAGCTAGCTATCACTCAAATGAAAGCCAACCCCTGTCATTATGTAGAACTACCTGTGAAAGTGATGATTTGTTCTAAGAGATATTCTAGGAGTTGATTTGGTTTGGGCGCCCCGGGTTTATGGTTTGCGCAACATTGTAACCTTTGTTTGAGACCAAGCCAGTATCGCGCACATAACTAGAATGAGATTCACTTTCTATGATCTCTCTCCCTCTCTCTGCTCTGATAGACAGGAGCCTGAACTCTCATCTCTCCAGCGTTGCACTTCATCATTTATATCCTTATAGAATGAAAGTGGCGTGAAGGCTGCTGGAGGAACTGCAGCAGCCCTGATGAATTGAAAGACATTTGCAAAGTTATAATAATAATAATAAGCCATTTAGTAGACGCTTTTATCCACTCGCGACTTAGTCATGAGGGCATACATTTTTACGTATGGGTGGTCCCGGGGATCGAACCCACTACCCTGGTGTTACAAGCGCCATGCTTTACCAATTGAGCTACAGAGGACCACAGTTATAGAATAACTGCTGTCTGTTCATAAAGAAATGAAATCATTCAGAATAGCCTACTACACCACGAGAAGGCTTATAATTTAGCCATCGAGGATTAATAGCTTATTTTTAAAAAATTGCCAGTGGATTGTAGCCCAAGAACAAGCGGCAACAGCACGCAGACAAAACAGGTCTTTCATAATATTTCAAATATAATCGAGGGAAAACACCGGTTGGAAAGCAAATGGCTCCTGCTGAAAAGAGAAGACTATGCTGTAGGCTACCAAAATATTTGATCAACTTCCAAATATTGTTTTACAAAAGAGAGAGAGAGAGAGAGAGGCTTCTGGCACGAGCGCATCGGCCATCACCAGCAAGTGAGCTGCGCATCATTGAGCGAGTCAGTGAAACTGGAAAGCATGTTTAGGACTATAATTTCATCCTCATATTGTAGCCTATAATGTCTCGACACACCTAGGCCTACATTTGATGGGTTCAAGACAAAATCGTTTTTATTGATCTCAGATTCTGTTTGTCAGTGTCAAAGTAGCCTGCCATTTCGATCATTTGTGCAGTATTAAGAAAATATTCTGCCAAAGTCTCCAGTCAAATCAAATCAAATTTTTATTTGTCACATGCGCAAAATACAACAGGTGTAGACCTTAACCTGAAATGCTTACTTACAAGCCCTTAACCAACAATGCAGTTCAAGAAAGAGTTAGCGCCTTACGGTCAGATGCAGAGCAGTTGCCATACCAGGCGGTGATGCAACCGGTCAGGATGCTCTCGATGGTGCAGCTGTAGAACTTTTTGAGGATCTGGGGACCCATGCCAAATCTTATCAGTCACCTAAGGGGGAAAAGGTGTTGTCGTGCCCTCTTCACGACTGTCTTGGTGTGTTTGGACCATCATAGTTTGTTGGTGATGTGGACACCAAGGAACTTGAAACTCTCGACCCGCTCCACTACAGCCCCATTGATGTTAATGGGGGCCTGTTCGACCCGCCTTTTCTAAGCTAAGGATCCTGGGACTAAACACCTCCCTCTGCAACTGGATCCTGGACTTCCTGATGGGCCGCCCCCAAGTGGTAAGGGTAGGTAACAACACATCTGCCACACTGATCCTCAACACGGGGGCCCCTCAGGGGTGCGTGCTCAGTCCCCTCCTGTACTCCCTGTTCACCCATGACTGCATGGCCAGGCACGACTCCAACACCATCATTAAGTTTGCCGACGACACAACAGTGGTAGGCCTGATCACCGACAACGATGAGACAGCCTATAGGGAGGAGGTCAGAGACCTGGCCGTGTGGTGCCAGGATAACAACCTCTCCCTCAACGTGACCAAGACAAAGGAGATGATTGTGGACTACAGGGAAAAAAAGAGGACTGAGCACGCCCCCATTCTCATCGACGGGCTGTAGTGGAACAGGTTGAGAGCTTCAAGTTCCTTGGTGTCCACATCATCAACAAACTATCATGGTCCAAACACACCAAGACAGTCGTGAAGAGGGCACGACAAAGCCTATTCCCCCTCTGGAGACTGAAAATATTCGTCATGGGTCCACAGATCCTCAAAAAATTATACAGCTGCATCATCGAGAGCATCCTGACTGGTTGCATCACCGCCTGGTATGGCAACTGCTTGGCCTCCGACCACAAGGCACTACAGAGGGTAGTGCGTACGGCCCAGTACATTACTGGGGCCAAGCTTCCTGCCATCCAGGACCTCTACACCAGGCGGTGTCAGAGGAAGGCCCTCAAAATTGTCAAAGACTCCAGCCACCCTAGTCATAGACTGTTCTCTCTGCTACTGCACGGCAAGCGGTACCGGAGTGCCAAGTCTAGGTCAAAAAGACTTCTCAACAGCTTCTACCCCCAGGCCATAAGACTTCTGAACAGCTAATCATGGCTACCCGGACTATTTGCACTGCCCCCCCACCCCATCTTTTTACGCTGCTGCTACTCTGTTAATTATTTATGCAGTCACTTTAACTCTACCCACATGTACATATTACTTCAACTACCTCAACTAGCCGGTGCCCCCGCACATTGACTCTGCACCGGTACCCCCCTGTATATATAGCCTCCCTACTGTCACTTTATTCTATTGTATATATAGCCTCCCTACTGTTATTTTATTTTACTTCTGCTCTTTTTTTTCTCAACACTTTTTTGTTGTTGTTTTATTTTACTTTTTTTTAAAAAATAAATGCACTGTTGGTTAAGGGCTGTAAGTAAGCATTTCACTGTAATGTCTGCACCTGTTGTATTCGGCGCATGTGGCCAATCAAATTTGATTTGATTTGATCTGACCACTTCCGTATTGAGCGAGTCACTGAATTAACAGGTTATAGAGCAAACAAGGCAATTATCACAACAGAGAGGTTGTAATATGGCGTTGTTTTTTTTAGAGGGAGGGGGGGGCTTGGCTTCCCCAGTGATTTTACCAACACACCGCTACTGTTCATAAGATCTGGGTGCCATATGGAATACTGTGTGACAAAAGGGGTCCGTATTGAAAACATGAGCTTTTTTTAGTCCAGCAGTCGCAAATCGATTTTTCTTTCATGGCACACGAGACACCTGCCTGATTTGCTCCGGTCTCAGTGGACTAATCCATTGAGGAGGCCACGGGGGTGACATGGACCAAGAATATGGGGATTGTGGCTCAGATGCAAAAGGCATGTCTCTCTCCAGAATGCCTGTCTCCCAAACTGCTTCCTGTTTCAGTCAAGTATTTGTGGGTTCGTTTCCCACGGCGGGCCAGTATGAAAATGTATGCACTCACTAACTGTAAGTCGCTCTGGATAAGAGCGTCTGCTAAAATGACTAAAATGTAAATGTAAAAATGTCCCGTTCACGTCAAACAAAAACACTGTTATGATTGATTGACAATTAGTGTCTTCCACAATGCAGGCAATGGTTGCAAGTTGCAGCTGGTGAGGAGCAACTGCAGTAAAAACTTCATGACCTTTGATCACATGGTTGTTGTAATGTTCATGTAGGCACAAGTCGTAGAACTTTTATTCCGATAATGCAACACACTTTTAAAGGCTGTGACCAACGATAGTCACCGAAATGACAAAAGTGATCCGCTCGAACGTGCCCTCTGGCTCAAGCGTTTTATTACTTCCGGTACTTTTATATTGTACTTCCGAGACTGCGCGGTGCGAGTCAGCTGACAGCTGTGTGGTTGCATCCAACGGGTCCAGTATTTGATACACGGGATTGGAAATAATCATAAAACAAACCATAATTCCAGGCCAAGAAACTAAGATATTTTCCGGAAATTCCGTTCGCGGTTTCCCCTCGCTTGCACAATGAGTGCTGGCACCGCTAAATCGCTAGCATCGTCGGGGCAAAAACCCATTCAGGAGATCTGCCATCCGCTCGGAGCCGAGGAGGCAGCGGCAGCCGGAGTCCTCACACCCAGTCCAGATGTCGGAAACACCACTAGCAGCATCGGAGAGAAGGTAAGATAGATAGATAGATAGATAGATAGATAGATAGATAGATAGATAAATAGATAGATAGATAGATAGATAGATAGATAGATAGATAGATAGATAGATAGATAGATAAATACGTTGGATAGAGATATTTGGCTAGATACTTTGGTCCTTATTCTATACCTACTAACCTAGTCATCCAAATGTTTTCTGAATGTTTTCTGAATGCTCATCTGTTTCGCCACACCACACATCTCTTTTCGAATATTACATTGTAGCTGTGTCTACAACAACAACAACGTTGTTGCAGTTTTTATCCTGTAGACATGTAATACATCTAGTGGCAGATCTGCTGGGAGGCTGATTTGTCTTTAGCTTGAAGCTACAGGTCCTCTGTAGCTCAGCTGGTAAAACACGGCGCTTGTAACGCCAAGGGTCTGCTAAAATGGCATATTATTCAATGAATTCTCCATATGGCATCAACTATAGATGCTTGTTGTGACGGTCACTAGTAAAAATAAATATGACCTAACTAGACATGTTTAACTCAATAACCTTTGTGAATTAATCCATGCCAAAGGTTTTCTGATCACAGGACAAAGATGGGGCCATCAAGCTGGAGATTCCTTCTACCAGCACAAGATAATGATATCATATATAGCCTAATGCAAATGAATACCAGGTCCGTGCTTGAATAACTTTCAATCTGTTGTTGAGACAGAGCAGATCTTGTAATTTTAAACCAAGCAGTGGTATTTAAAACTTGAACACAGGTAAACAAACAAACAGACATAGATAGTTTAGATAATTTTATGATACTGAAGGTTGCTTCAGAGTGAGATGTCAGTGTCAGTCATGGGGAGCTCAGCCTGACAACGGCGCTGTGTTTTCCTCTGGGACATCTCATTCTCATGGGCTGTGGCCAAATGGCACCTGATTCCCAATGTAGTGCACTAACTTCTGACCAGAGCCCTCAAAAGTAGTGCACTACACAGGGAATAGGGTGCCATTTGGGACAGAGCCATGCTCTCTGTGGGGATTGTTTATTGTGTATAACTTG
Organism: Coregonus lavaretus; assembly: GCF_964263955.1. Lineage (NCBI taxonomy): Eukaryota > Metazoa > Chordata > Actinopteri > Salmoniformes > Salmonidae > Coregonus > Coregonus lavaretus. Next base: position 133,388 of record NW_028163050.1, on the reverse strand, counting down.
TTGTATCATAATGTTGTAGTGAAAATGCATTAGCCCACTCAGAGATACAGTATGTTTGTGAGATACTCAACAAATAGCTTTGTCATTGCAAGAGGAGGAGGACACTAAATGGCATCATTACTCATAGCGTCAGTTTCCCAGACACAGTCTAAGACGTATCCTAGATTAAAAAGCATTTTCAATAGAGATTCTCCATTGAGCATGCTTCTCAGTCCAGGGATAGACTTAATCTGTGTCCGGGAAACCGCCCCATAATCTTGGTTGAGGCATTCCTGGCGTTGCACAGTGTAATGCATTACTAATGTTGACCCCTAGATCTAGAGGAATTGGGGCTAGGCTGTTTTAACTGATCTCTCCATAAATCAGTGCACTGGACTGAACGTAAAGAGATGCCTTCCAAGAATGTGTTCTGCTGGGTTTGTTTAGCTAAATGTGACCATTTGTTATCATAGTTTGCCATTACATTTACATTTACATTTTAGTCATTTAGCAGACGCTCTTATCCAGAGCGACTTACAGTTAGTGAGTACATACATCATTTTTTATACTGGCCCCCCGTGGGAATCGAACCCACAACCCTGGCATTGCAAACCCCATGCTCTACTGAGCTACATCCCTGCCGGCCATTCCCTCCCCTACCCTGGACGACGCTGGGCCAATTGTGCGCCGCCCCGTGGGTCTCCAGGTCGCGGCCGGCTACGACAGAGCCTGGATTCGAACCAGGATCTCTAGTGGCACAGCCTTAGACCACTGCACCACTCGGGAGAGTGGCATCATAGTTTGGGTATAATAAGGAGCTTGCTTCCTGTGCTCATCAGTTCAATAGGCCAGTCTATCTTTGCCTTATGAGCTGAAAATGCAACAGTACCCAATATGAATGAATCCCAACTGGGACCCGCTTCCATATTTAGTGCACTGTTTTGACCAAGGCCCACAGGGCTCTGGTCTAATGTAGTGCACTAAAGGGAATAGGGTACCATTCTCTGGTCTAATGTAGTGCACTAAAGGGAATAGGGTACCATTCTCTGGTCTAATGTAGTGCACTAAAGGGAATAGGGTACCATTCTCTGGTCTAATGTAGTGCACTAAAGGGAATAGGGTACCATTCTCTGGTCTAATGTAGTGCACTAAAGGGAATAGGGTACCATTCTCTGGTCTAATGTAGTGCACTAAAGGGAATAGGGTACCATTCTCTGGTCTAATGTAGTGCACTAAAGGGAATAGGGTACCATTCTCTGGTCTAATGTAGTGCACTAAAGGGAATAGGGTACCATTCTCTGGTCTAATGTAGTGCACTAAAGGGAATAGGGTACCATTCTCTGGTCTAATGTAGTGCACTAAAGGGAATAGGGTACCATTCTCTGGTCTAATGTAGTGCACTAAAGGGAATAGGGTACCATTCTCTGGTCTAATGTAGTGCACTAAAGGGAATAGGGTACCATTCTCTGGTCTAATGTAGTGCACTAAAGGGAATAGGGTACCATTCTCTGGTCTAATGTAGTGCACTAAAGGGAATAGGGTACCATTCTCTGGTCTAATGTAGTGCACTAAAGGGAATAGGGTACCATTCTCTGGTCTAATGTAGTGCACTAAAGGGAATAGGGTACCATTCTCTGGTCTAATGTAGTGCACTAAAGGGAATAGGGTACCATTTGGGACGTACAGGTAACTGCCAAAATAATGGAAACCCTGGAGTAAATGAGGGATACTGAGTATATTGAAAGCAGGTGCTTCCACACAGGTGTGGTTCTTGAGTTAATTAAGCAATTAACATCCTATCATGCTAATGATGATGTTTCTGCACATAATTAGGTTTGTGCACATTAGGGTTGTCCCCTATCAAAAAAAAATTGTTGATCCATCAAGAGTCGTCTGTTCTTTCGACCCACTGGTTGAATTTTTAAAACGTGTTTTTCCATATATTGACACATCCGATGTGTTTTTATCAAATCAGCTATATGCACTGAGCTTGTCTAATGCTTTAAGCACACAGTTTGATTAAATCATTAAGATACAAATAACTAGAGGGAGTCCGACCGCAATTTATTTGATTGTGCCGGGCCGGGCTCAGACTTGCTGCCGTGTTAAAAAAGAGACAGCGAGTGACTGTGTGACTAGCACCCGTTGTCTCTCTCTCCTCCCTGATGCAGCGACCACCACAGAACATCACCCGTTGTCTCTCTCTCCTCCCTGATGCAGCGACCACCACAGAACATCAGCCCGTTGTCTCTCTCTCCTCCCCGCTGCAGCGACCACCACAGAACATCAGCCCGTTGTCTCTCCCTCCTCCCTGATGCAGCGACCACCACAGAACATCACCCGTTGTCTCTCTCTCCTCCCCGCTGCAGCGACCACCACAGAACATCAGCCCGTTGTCTCTCTCTCCTCCCTGATGCAGCGACCACCACAGAACATCACCCGTTGTCTCTCTCTCCTCCCTGATGCAGCGACCACCACAGAACATCAGCCCGTTGTCTCTCTCTCCTCCCTGATGCAGCGACCACCACAGAACATCAACAGTGTGTATCGCGCTGTCACTGTTGCTGAAGCTGCAACATAATTACTGCCATTTCTGACTGAAAAGTTCTGTTACCGAAATCCCTCATTTGTTTAGGAAAACCATTTCCTATTCCCTCAACCCTTGCGCTCTTTACCTGACACATGTATACATCGCATCGCGTGACCAAAGACCTATTCCCACGGGACTAGTATTACTAGAGAACGTTGGTTATGTAATAATTACTCCAGAATGTCCGTTATTCCAGAGGACGACTCGGACGGGATTCGTTTTTTTCTCCAAACTGCCCCCTGTAATTATTATTATTATTATTATTATTATTATTATTATTATTATTATTATGAATATTATTATTTTTTATAAATTGACAGTTATGACCGAAGCCTGGAGGTTTTTAATTCTAGGCATGAAGATACAGTATTTAACTCGTCCAGGTGACCTGCAGTACTTCCTAAATGCCCCCAAGGCTGTGGATGAGAACGTGAACTTGCCAAACGTTTAGGTCTGTTGTATGATGCTTCGCGATCTATTAACGGCAAGGATCGCATTAAATAGGCTCAATATGTTTTACTGACGCGTTTGGCAATATTCAATTATTACGCACAAAACATATAAACAAAAGCGTTGACTGTGAAAGTTGCTAGGCCACATGTTGGCCATTCATATATATAGCTAGGCCACATGTTGGCCATTCATATATAGCTAGGCCACATGTTGGCCATTCATATATATAGCTAGGCCACATGTTGGCCATTCATATATATAGCTAGGCCACATGTTGGCCATTCATATATATAGCTAGGCCACATGTTGGCCATTCATATATATAGCTAGGCCACATGTTGGCCATTCATATATATAGCTAGGCCACATGTTGGCCATTCATATATATATATAGCTAGGCCACATGTTGGCCATTCATATATATATATAGCTAGGCCACATGTTGGCCATTCATATATATATATATATAGCTAGGCCACATGTTGGCCATTCATATATATAGCTAGGCCACACGTTGGCCATTCATATATATAGCTAGGCCGCACGTTGGCCATTCATATATATAGCTAGGCCACACGTTGGCCATTCATATATATAGCTAGGCCACACGTTGGCCATTCATATATATAGCTAGGCCACACGTTGGCCATTCATATATATATAGCTAGGCCACACGTTGGCCATTCATATATATAGCTAGGCCACACGTTGGCCATTCATATATATAGCTAGGCCACACGTTGGCCATTCATATATATAGCTTATGTGCAGCACTCAGTTCAATTGATCCAATCAGTTATTGTTTTCTTGCTCAAACCGCGAGCAACACCTGTCAAACTCAGACATTTCTCTCAAAACACAGGAAAGTCGATTTGCACGGGACCAGTATTATCAGAGGACCTTTTGAGTTCACCAAAAAAACAGTAGGTTTTTCTGGCCGGAATTGTTACTCTCCTGCCATGTAAAAATGACTGACATGGCAGATTCGGACGGGACAAAAATTACAGATGTGGTGTTTTGTGCTCGTGCACATAATTACATTACCCGACCTCCTCCAGTAAAACGAATCCCGTCCGTATAATGGGGACAGACCTATAGCGTATCATAATCGCATCAATACAATTGCTATAGCGAACTCTGAAAACTGTTACGCGTGACAGCAAAATGGAAGCAGAGGACGTGACAAATAAACTCGAGACGGGGGAATGTTTACTGGTTGCGCAGGAGGTAAAGGGGAATGTTTACTGGTTGCTCAGGAGGTAAAGGGGAATGTTTACTGGTTGCGCAGGAGGTAAAGGGGAATGTTTACTGGTTGCTCAGGAGGTAAAGGGGAATGTTTACTGGTTGCTCAGGAGGTAAAGGGGAATGTTTACTGGTTGCGCAGGAGGTAAAGGGGAATGTTTACTGGTTGCGCAGGAGGTAAAGGGGAATGTTTACTGGTTGCTCAGGAGGTAAAGGGGAATGTTTACTGGTTGCGCAGGAGGTAAAGGGGAATGTTTACTGGTTGCGCATGAGGTAAAGGGGAATGTTTACTGGTTGCTCAGGAGGTAAAGGAGAATGTTTACTGGTTGCTCAGGAGGTAAAGGGGAATGTTTACTGGTTGCTCAGGAGGTAAAGAGGAATGTTTACTGGTTGCTCAGGAGGTAAAGGGGAATGTTTACTGGTTGCTCAGGAGGTAAAGGGGAAGTCAGATGTGTGGAATAAATGTGACTAGTTGTGGAAAATACTGGAGATCAAGAAAAATAAGGTTAGGAGGAAGCGCTGCGTGGATATTATGTGTGCCAAACAGGTGCTGTTAGATTACAATATCGTTTTTCTGACCGTTTGGAACTATGTAAATTACACAAAATAAATTATAAGCGTACCAGAGAGTCTGTTGCAACGTTTTCTTGTTATGCCATTATTACAGCAAAGACTAAGAACAGTCGCATTAATTCGTGAATGCAATTTCCGAAATGGAACGGTTTATTTATTGTTTAAGCTTAATTACTCAAGGCTAGCTTTATTTTAAAACTAAAATGCTTGATTGCATTTCAAATCATGAACGACTCGTATGCTGTGTAATGACATGAACGAATGAATGATTGATTGATAGATACAGTAGTCTATAGAAGTATTGAAATACAGGCCTAAGTATGTTACGGTATTAAGACTAAACAGGAAGCGCTCTTAGGCCTACAGCTCGATGGTGGTTATAAAAGGCTGCTATACTAAAGCTACTAATGATAACGACATGACTTATTATTATAATGATGATCAATAAGAAGGAGATCAAGAAAAAGGAGAGTTATTAATATATATATATATATATTTTTTAGACAATTTGAAACAGTGTAAACAACAATAAATCAATTATTAATAATACCAGAGAGGCTAACTTTCTAACGAGAAAAAAAAAGTGTAAACCCTTTACAGAAAAGCTAAGATCAAAAACAGCCGAATTTGTTAAATTGTTTACTTGACATGTCGTTGCGTGAGGCTTGGTACTCACTGGATCAGTAGGCTATTAAATAAACACTCAAACAGGCAACAGAAGCAGGATCTGTCTTATTTCTGTAGATATATATGGATGATTTATAAAGCCAGGAACATTTTAATAGTTAGGCTATTGATTATAACCCTAATTACGGTGGGGTTCTCTCCTCACTTTTCTTAGACTGTTTTCTCACTTCCTCATTCTGCTGCCTCCATTGTTCTCAACACCAATATGCTGGTTAACTTTGCTGTTATGCAGATAGCAACATTGTCTAGGAAAAGGTGCCAATTCAACAGCACACTGATGTGTTTCTGAACCGCGGCCAGCGACCACTATCCAACGCGGGAGAAAGCGCATTATTTATAAAATAATATTATTTGTATTAGTGTTGCACCATTGTTCTTATGTTATACAACCATATACAATTTCCGTAGCACGGGTCTTAGACTGATGGACTGTGCCTTCCCCACGGCCTCCATAATGGATCAGTCCACTCAGACAGGCCTCCATAATGGATCAGTCCACTCAGACAGGCCTCCACAATGGATCAGTCCACTCAGACAGGCCTCCACAATGGATCAGTCCACTCAGACAGGCCTCCACAATGGATCAGTCCTCTCAGACAGGCCTCCACAATGGATCAGTCCTCTCAGACAGGCCTCCATAATGGATCAGTCCTCTCAGACAGGCCTCCATAATGGATCAGTCCACTCAGACAGGCCTCCATAATGGATCAGTCCACTCAGACAGGCCTCCACAATGGATCAGTCCACTCAGACAGGCCTCCGTAATGGATCAGTCCACTCAGACAGGTGTCTGATATACATTACCAGTCAAAGGTTTGGACACACCTACTCATTCAAGGGTTTTTCTTAATTTTTACTATTTTCTACATTGTAGAATAATAGTGAAGACATACAAAACTATGAAATAACACACATGGAAACATGTAGTAAACAAAAAAGTGTTAAACAAATCAAAATATATTTGAGATTCTTCAAAGTAGCCACCCTTTGCCTTGATGACAGCTTTGCACACTATTGGCATTCTCTCAACCAGCTTCACGAGGAATGCTTTTCCAACAGTCTTGAAGGAGTTCCCACATATGCTGAGCACTTGTTGGCTGCTTTTCCTTCACTCTGCGGTCCAACTCATCCCAAACCATCTCAATTGGGTTGAGGTTGGGTGATTGTGGAGGCCAGGTCATCTGATGCGGCACTCCATCACTCTCCTTCTTGGTAAAATAGCCCTTACACAGCCTGGAGGTGTGTTGGGTCATTGTGCTGTTGAAAAACAAATGAGAGTCCCACTAAGCGCAAACCAGATGGGATGGCGTATCGCTGCAGAATGCTGTGGTAGCCATGCTGGTTAAGTGTGCCTTGAATTCTAAATAAATCATCTGACAGTGTCACCAGCAAAGCACCATCACACTTCCTCCTCCATGTTTCACGGTGGGAACCACACATGCAGAGATCATCTGTTCACCTACTGTGCATCTCACAAAGACACAGCGGTTGGAACCAAAAATCTCAAATTTGGACTAATCAGACCAAAGGACACATTTGCACCAGTCTAATGTCCATTGCTCGTGTTTTTTGGCCCAAGCAAGTCTCTTCTTCTTATTGGTGTCCTTTAGTAGTGGTTTCTTTGCAGCAATTCGACCATGAAGGCCTGTTTCACACAGTCTCCTCTGAACAGTTGATGTTGAGATGCGTCTGTTACTTGAGCTCTGTGAAGCATTTATTTGGTCTGCAATCTCAGATGCAGTTAACTCTAATGAACTTATCCTCTGCAGCAGAGGTAACTCTGGGTCTTCCTTTCCTGTGGCGGTCCTCATGAGAGCCAGTTTCATCATAGCGCTTGATGTTTTTTGCACTTGAGGAAACTTTCAAAGTTCTTGACATTTTCCGCATTGACTGACCTTCATGTCTTAAAGTAATGATGGACTGTCTTTTCTCTTTGCTTATTTGAGCTGTTGTTGCTAAAATATGGACTTGGTCTTTTACCAAATAGGGCTATCTTCTGTATACCCACCCCTACCTTGTCACAACACAACTGATTGGCTCAAACGCATTAAGAAGGAAAGAAATTCCACAAATTAACTTTTAAGAAGACACACCTGTTAATTGAAATGCATTCCAGGTGACTACCTCATGAAGCTGGTTGAGAGAATGCCAAGAGTGTGCAAAGCTGTCATCAAGGCAAAGGGTGGCTATTTGAAGAATCTCAAATATAAATTATATTTTGATTTGTTTAACACTTTTTTGGTTACTACATGATTCCATATGTGTTATTTCATAGTTTTGATGTCTTCACAATTATTTACATTTTAGTCATTTAGCAGACGCTCTTATCCAGAGCGACTTACAGTTAGTGAGTGCAGACATTATTTTATTTTTCATACTGGCCCTCCGTGGGAATCGAACCCACAACCCTGGCGTTGCAAACGCCATTCTCTACCAACTGGGCTACATCCCTGCCGGCCATTCCCCTCCCCTACCCTGGACGACGCTGGGCCAATTGTGCGCCGCCCCATGGGGTCTCCCGGTCGCGGCCGGCTACGACAGAGCCTGGATTCGAACCAGGATCTCTAGTAGCACAGCTAGCACTGCGATGCAGTGCCTTAGACCACTGCGCCACTCGGGAGTTAATTCTACAATGTAGAAAATAGTACAAATAAACTTTTGACTGGTAGTGTATATATTTTGTTGCTACTGCTGGACTAAAGAAATCTCAGTCGACCAGCAGCCTATCGACCAAACAGTCGACCAGTCGACTAAATGGGGTCAGCCCTACTGCACGTAGTGATGTTTCAGTTCATAGTGATGTTTCAGTTCATAGTGATGTTTCAGTACGTAGTGATGTTTCAGTTCATAGTGATGTTTCAGTACATAGTGATGTTTCAGTTCATAGTGATGTTTCAGTACGTAGTGATGTTTCAGTTCATAGTGATGTTTCAGTACATAGTGATGTTTCAGTTCATAGTGATGTTTCAGTACGTAGTGATGTTTCAGTTCATAGTGATGTTTCAGTTCATAGTGATGTTTCAGTACGTAGTGATGTTTCAGTTCATAGTGATGTTTCAGTACATAGTGATATGCCCACTAGTAAATACAACACTACACAACTTCTAAAATCTTAACAACTTGGACGTGCTCACATTTCCCGAGTTCTTTGTCCCAAATCTTTCATTCTGTCCATCCTCAACCCCAGGACGTGGGTGCTCACATTACACGCTCTTTTCCTAGTTGATCCTGCGCTGCGTTTCTCGATTGTCATAAGAAAGAAATGCCGACAGGCAGGAAGTGAGCTGGTTTATTAGTGTGCACATTATTATGTCATCAAAAAGAGACAGAGGGGTAGAATAGTTGGGAAGACGTGGACTATATGGACTTTTTATTCTGCAGAGGGAATCAGAGGTAATAGAAAACTTCAGTTGAAAAGACAGCTGTGTTCTGTCCACAGCTCCATCAATATGTCTTCCGTCACCTCGGTCCAACACGGTGCTTCACCATTGTTTTGGTCTCACATGCTGAGTGCTCATTGGCTATTGGCAGCAGTCCTTGCCCAATTGTGTTGTAGCACCGCTCGTACTACAAGATGCACAACCAACATTTCTGAAAATTCTCGGCGCATTGAAGCTGTTCTGGCTGGTGGCCCAAAGCCCAGTTAAGATGCGTTATGTTGGTGTTTCCTTTATTTTGTCAGTTACCTGTAGACCGTAATGTGTGACAAAGGTCTTGTGGTTACCATGGAGCCATTGATGTTTAACCACTGAACCTGAGGGGAATCCTAGATGGAGGCCAGAGAGCTGAATGACTTTGCCCTACTAGGCCTACATAGTAGCTGTTTCTAAATGTTCTGCAGGCATGGCGGGATACCTCTTGATAACCAAAAAGGTCAAATGGGGGGTGCTTATATCTGTCCTGTTTCCCAGTGAGACCTGTGTATAATTTGTCAAGTCTTTTACATCGGTGTTTGAACTTAGGCTAACACTGTTATTGTCTGTTTAGGAAAGACCACTTTATGAAACAAGCCCAGCTCTCACAGCTGGCTGGGCAGGCTACCAGGACTCGGCAGGCTACCAGGACTCGGCAGGCTACCAGGAAAGGGTTGTCACTGTTTCCAGCCGCAGTAGCAGCTCTTTTTAAATGAGGTTGTCATTTTGTTGCAAAACGCTGTTTCCTGCCCACCACTACTACAATGGTTTGATGTGTTTATACAGTTACGACACTTAACAGTACAGTCATGTGATCTGTTAATAGATTAGCTGTAGAGTACCAGTCATGTGATCTGTTATTAGATTAACCAGATGGTCAGTGCTAAAACATTAACCAGATGGTCAGTGCTAAAACATTAACCAGATGGTCAGTACTAAAACATTAACCAGATGGTCAGTACTAAAACATTAACCAGATGGTCAGTACTAAAACATTAATCAGATGGTCAGTGCTAAAACATTAACCAGATGGTCAGTACTAAAACATTAACCAGATGGTCAGTACCGGTGGTTATTTCCTAGCTTTGGGGCTGTTACCTGTTAGCTACTGAAGGGGGTGCGTCCCAAATAGCACCATAATCCATATATAGTGCACTACTCTGGGCCTGGTCAAAAGTAGTGCACTCTGTAGGGAATATGGTGCCATTTGGGACTATCAACTGGGCTCAGACTCTCAGGCTGGCAGCACCGGTCTGTAAAACACGTAGAAAATAGGTCGTCTATGACCTTAAAATCTGAGAATTGGGGTGTATTCACTATGAAGCAAATGGGCTGAAACGTGGAGGGATCTACCTGAACTGTCCAATAAGAAACCTTAGTTTGAGTCCTACAGTTAATTTTGCACCAATTTGCACTAATGAATTACCCCTGCAGGTTTATGAATGTCTGGCTCTATATTAGGAATGCACCGATATGACATTTTGGGCCGATTCCGATATTTTCCTTGCCAAAAAATCCGATACCAATAACCGATATTAAAACATTTGAGTGGCCTTTTTAAGCATTCTAGTACAGTTTAAATAGTTGAAACAAGGTGTCGTTTGTTCAGTTAGGAACAGATTGTTTAATAACTTGTAAATGACAAATCCATGAACGTATTTTATCGCACAACTGATATTCACGACAAATATTTTAGCTGCCCCCCCCCCCCACATTACAAAGATGGTTGTTGGCGGCTCTTCTTACTATCTAATATTGACTGTATGGAGAAACTTAAAAATGCTTTGAAATAAATATTGATTTAAACTAAAAATCATTTTAGCTTTAACTGCTTGAAAAAACGGCTGTCTCTAGGCTATGTCATAAACTGCTATAAAAACGGCTGTCTCTAGGCTATGTCATAAACTGCTATAAAAACGACTGTCTCTAGGCTACGTCATAAACTGCTATAAAAACGGCTGTCTCTAGGCTATGCCATAAACTGCTATAAAAACGGCTGTCTCTAGGCTATGCCATAAACTGCTATAAAAACGGCTGTCTCTAGGCTATGTCATAAACTGCTATAAAAACGGCTGTCTCTAGGCTATGCCATAAACTGCTATAAAAACGACTGTCTCTAGGCTATGCCATAAACTGCTATAAAAACGGCTGTCTCTAGGCTATGTCATAAACTGCTATAAAAACGGCTGTCTCTAGGCTATGCCATAAACTGCTATAAAAACGACTGTCTCTAGGCTATGCCACAAACTGCTATAAAAACGACTGTCTCTAGGCTATGTCATAAACTGCTATAAAAACGGCTGTCTCTAGGCTATGTCATAAACTGCTATAAAAACGACTGTCTCTAGGCTATGTCATAAACTGCTATAAAAACGACTGTCTCTAGGCTATGTCATAAACTGCTATAAAAACGACTGTCTCTAGGCTATGTCATAAACTGCTATAAAAACGACTGTCTCTAGGCTATGTCATAAACTGCTATAAAAACTACTGTCTCTAGGCTATGCCATAAACTGCTATAAAAACGGCTGTCTCTAGGCTATGTCATCAACTGCTATAAAAACGACTGTCTCTAGGCTATGTCATAAACTGCTATAAAAACGGCTGTCTCTAGGCTATGTCATAAACTGCTATAAATGGCACAACTTTTCAAATGTGCTCAACTGACTTGACTAGTAAAATGCGAGCAAATTTACATCTCATCTCATCTTTCATTTAAAAAATAAACAAAATAACAAAACTGCTTTGTTTTTTAAATTCAATGAAAATCTTGTCCTATACCCGCCATGAGTAAACAACAGAAAAGCCATTGGGCTTAGAGTCAATTCTTTTCCAGTGACTCTAGATGACTGGGTTACACTATGACTTGCCCATTTACAATTTTAACATTTGGGGGAGGTTTTTCTTCACAAAGAGGACCTGCTCGGCTTTGGCACAAGAGAGTCTGTTTCTTTTTTCCTCTGCAATGTGTGAAGCTGCACTGAAAAGGCGCTCAGTGTCCACACTACTACAGGGAGCACCAAGATACTTGCGCGCAGCTTTAGCTAGGACGGGGAACCGCTGCTTGTTACTTCTCCAGTATCCAAGTGCATCTTCATTCCTGGGAATTGTAGGTTCTGTCAGGTATGGGGGGGTGGTAGGTATAGATCAACATTGGCTAATGTTGGCCGATGTAGTCTTTCTCATGTTACATGCATTATCACGTAGCACAGCCTGTACTTTGTTCTCGGGGATTTTCCAAGTTTCAAACATGTTCTCAAATGCCATTGAAACGGCAGCAGCGGTATGAGAACCAGCACATTCTTGAGCGTGCAATACGGCTTTCCTCAGTACGAAGTCCTCGTCCACCCACTATGCTGTCAGACTCGGCATGCTCATGGGGCTGACGTCGCTGGTCCAAATGTCAGTGGTGAAGCTAATAGCAGTGACGCCCATAGCAAGTAGCTCGTGGATGTGCGTTTCAACAGTACTGTGTAACTCCGGTAGGGCAACATCTGATTCCGATATGCTTACCGATGTATCGTGCATCCCTAGTCTATATAGTTCTAATGATGACCCCCAAGGTTTATAAATGTCTGGGTCTATATAGTTCTAATGATGACCCCCCCAGGTTTATAAATGTCTGGGTCTATATAGTTCTAATGATGACCCCCCAGGTTTATAAATGTCTGGGTCTATATAGTTCTAATGATGACCCCCCAGGTTTATAAATGTCTGGGTCTATATAGTTCTAATGATGACCCCCCAGGTTTATAAATGTCTGGGTCTATATAGTTCTAATGATGACCCCCCAGGTTTATAAATGTCTGGGTCTATATAGTTCTAATGATGACCCCCCCAGGTTTATAAATGTCTGGGTCTATATAGTTCTAATGATGACCCCCCAGGTTTATAAATGTCTGGGTCTATATAGTTCTAATGATGACCCCCCAGGTTTATAAATGTCTGGGTCTATATAGTTCTAATGATGACCCCCCAGGTTTATAAATGTCTGGGTCTAAATAGTTCTAATGATGACCCCCCCAGGTTTATAAATGTCTGGGTCTAAATAGTTCTAATGATGACCCCCCAGGTTTATAAATGTCTGGGTCTATATAGTTCTAATGATGACCCCCCCAGGTTTATAAATGTCTGGGTCTATATAATTTAGTTCTGAACAGAAAAGTTAAAGTGAATGAGTTTGTGAACCTGATTTGAAACCACTACTGTTACGTGATTTAGGCCTATATTTGCAAGACACTGGCAGTTGATTCAGTGTTCAGGGGTAGTGATTGAAGAGACTTTCTATTCCCTGTTTGTTTTTATTATTCTCTGGTCTAAAGTAGTGCACTATAAAGTAGTGCACTATGTTGGTTGCCATTTGGGACGCATACCACTACTAAAGCTGTTTCTATGTTCTTCATGTTTCCTGCTTCTAGGAACCAAGTCTGCCCAATGGGACACCGGTGGAGACATCTAGTCCCGCCTCCTCGTCTTCCCTCCTGAACCGGCTGCAGCTGGATGACGACCTGGATGGAGAAACACGCGACCTCTTCGTTACCGTCGACGACCCTAAGAAACACGTCTCCACCATGGAGACCTACATCACCTACAGAGTGGTGACTAAGGTAGGGTCCTTTCTTACTACCTGTAACGTGGATGGGATCAACACAGCATCTGCCCCAACCCTTACATTCAAGGAGCTTTTTCTTGCTATTAGAATTCTGTGTTTATTCTGTCATCAAATAGACCAACTTAGCCTGAGGCTAGAGCAACACAGGGTTGTCATCTCCCTCATCACCCTCCTCACCCCTCCTCACATCTCCTCACCCCTCCTCACATCTCCTCACCCCTCTTTACCTCTCCTCACATCTCCTCACCCCTCCTCACCCCTCCTCACATCTCCTCACCCCTCTTTACTCCTCCTCACATCTCCTCACCCCTCTTTACTCCTCCTCACATCTCCTCACCCCTCTTTTCCCCTCCTCACATCTCCTCACCCCTCTTTTCCCCTCCTCACATCTCCTCACCCCTCTTTACTCCTCCTCACATCTCCTCACCCCTCTTTTCCCCTCCTCACCCCTCCTCACCCCTCCTCACCCCTCCTCACATCTCCTCACCCCTCCTCACCCCTCCTCACCCCTCCTCACCCCTCCTCACATCTCCTCACCCCTCTTTTACCCCTCCTCACATCTCCTCACCCCTCACATCTCCTCACCCCTCCTCACATCTCCTCACCCCTCTTTACCCCTCCTCACATCTCCTCACCCCTCCTCACCCCTCCTCACCCCTCCTCACATCTCCTCACCCCTCACATCTCCTCACCCCTCCTCACATCTCCTCACCCCTCTTTACTCCTCCTCACATCTCCTCACCCCTCCTCACCCCTCCTCACATCTCCTCACCCCTCTTTTACCCCTCCTCACATCTCCTCACCCCTCACATCTCCTCACATCTCCTCACCCCTCCTCACATCTCCTCACCCCTCTTTTCCCCTCCTCACATCTCCTCACCCCTCTTTTACCCCTCTTCCCTCAACCTCCTGATCAATTGTCAGCTGAATCTGAACACCAACACAGTGCCAATTTCAAAATGTATTTCCTCATCAAGGTGACAAAACAAAGCCCTCCTCATGTGGAGTATTATTATGGGGTGTTCTGTTGTAGTGCTGAATCAGCATTCCCTGTCCCCATGGTAATGGGTTCAAGGTCAGTCAGAACAACAGCTTGGTTCTGTCTTCGTCCCAAATGGCACCCCATTCCCTTTATAGTGGGCTACGTTAGACCAGGGTCCACAGGGAGACCCATAGGACTCTGGTCAAAGGTAGTGCACTAGATAGGGAATGGGGGTGCCATTTGGGACGAAGACAGTAATCACTTTTCAGAGAACAGATATGGGACTAGAGTAGATGGAGCGTATCATGGCAACGCTCCAGTGTTTGTGATAAGGGTCGTATGCATGGCAGCGTTGGATAACTGCCCCGGTGAAAGGGAGCACTCATTATAAACCCTGCCAATGGTTGAGGGTTTTTGTTTGGTTGTGTTTACGGTGTCTGAGACTCATTATAAACCCTGCCAATGGTTGAGGGTTTTTGTTTGGTTGTGTTTACGGTGTCTGAGACTCATTATAAACCCTGCCAATGGTTGAGGGTTTTTGTTTGGTTGTGTTTACGGTGTCTGAGACTCATTATAAACCCTGCCAATGGTTGAGGGTTTTTGTTTGGTTGTGTTTACGGTGTCTGAGAATAAAAGGTTGGTGCTAGTTGTTGACCCATGGCTGAGAAGAGGTAGCCTGGTTACACCAGACTGAATGCTGCGCTGTGAAGTGAAACAGTGGTGATCACAGCGTTCAGTGTGGTTTAACCAGGCTAGAAAAAATAGCCATTCCTAACCAACACAATAGTCAGGCCTAATGGGGTTTCTAGCCCAGATATTGTATTAGTGTTATCACGATACCAGAATTTTGACTTGGATACTGATACCAGGTTTAGCAACAGAATACTCAATACCAAAACGATACTCAATACCAAAACGATACTCGATATTTTAAACATTGAACAAAATTATGATAACTGGTAGAACTAAAATAACAAATAGAATATCTTCTATATTCAAACTAATTTCTGAAGCTCACACACCATAGAAACACAATGGATTTTACACAGCGTACTACGATTCCCAGAGTGCATTTCAACTCCAAGCGTGCAATGCTCCGCCCAGGGCTGCCGGCTGGCTACTGCTAGCAAGCCCAGACAAACGTGAAGCAGTCTAAATATATTGCTGTCATAGCTAAGCTGTGAGTGCATTTCACATTACTTTCAGGATGTAATCATATTATAATGCTCACATGAATGTCATGTTGAATATATGTTTATGTCATTGCCACTCAAAAGTAATTTGAATTTAGTTGCTAGTAGAATAACGTTACAATGCAAATGTCACGTGTAAAATATTTTTTTAATGTCGTTTTGCAACTAGACCCCACTTGCACTACTTTGTAACACCTTTTGCGTAGTTGTTTTGGTAGGATGGCCCTCATCATCTGCTCTGTAATCAAAGTCTTCCCATAGTTGGCTTCTGCAGCCAGTTTTGTCAACAAGCTGCGGGCGTGGAAGTATGATGTTTTCATTAGAAGAAGCTGTCAGCATTTTCTCTCCTCTCGCTTGCTTCTCAAAAGTGGCTTGCGGTTTGTCAGCTGCATGTCGAAGCACAAGGATCCTGGCTAGCTCACTACTGCCCCCTAGAGGAGACAAGGATCCTGGCTAGCTCACTACTGCCCCCTAGAGAAGACAAGGATCCTGGCTAGCTCACTACTGCCCCCTAGAGGAGACAAGGATCCTGGCTAGCTCACTACTGCCCCCTAGAGAAGACAAGGAGCCTGCTAGCTCACTACTGCCCCCTAGAGAAGACAAGGAGCCTGCTAGCTCACTACTGCCCCCTAGAGGAGACAAGGATCCTGGCTAGCTCACTACTGCCCCCTAGAGGAGACGAGGAGCCTGGCCAGCTCACTACTGCCCCCTAGAGGAGATTCAGACAAATTACTAGGCAGACTCGATCCTATAAATCCGTACATGCCGTGAGCCACATTAGGCAGAAGTAGCCTACCGAAAGAAACAACAATTCTAGTACCTAACTGTTTTTCATGTTCTAATATCGAAGTTTTGGTATACCATGCAACCCTATACTGTATTACTGTATACACACACTTTACTATGTAATACTATGGCAGTAATACTGTATACTGCTGTATACACACACTTTACTATAATACTATGGCAGTAATACTGTATACTGCTGTAGTACACACATTACTATGTAATACTATGGCAGTAATACTGTATACTGCTGTATACACACACTTTACTATAATACTATGGCAGTAATACTGTATACTGCTGTAGTACACACATTACTATGTAATACTATGGCAGTAATACTGTATACTGCTGTATACACACACTTTACTATAATACTATGGCAGTAATACTGTATACTGCTGTATACACACACTTTACTATGGCAGCTTACTCCTTCTAAGATCCCCTTAGTTGACTGTTTTAAAATGTTCTAATGAGATGATGTCTCCCTGTCCTGCCTGTTTGTGTTGCTGTGTTGAGGGGGGAAGTATGATAGTGAGGTGATTACTAAGTCAGGAATTACCCAAGGGGCTACTCTGTACACTGAGGTGGAGGAAATGCATATGGTGGAATATGTGTAACAGGTTGCATTACATAGCTGCCTTTATCTCCGGTCAATTTTAAACCCCAATTATATGACATTTATAGCCTGGTGGTCCCAGACAAAGAAGGAGTAGGTTATACAACACAACAGATGGTCAGTTACAGAATAGAAATACAAGCTAGGGCTGGGAATTACCAGGGACCTCACCATATCATATTACCACCGTACTGAGGGACCTCACCATATTATCACCCCATACTGAGGGACCTCACCATACCATATTATCACCATACTGAGGGACCTCACCATACCATATTATCACCATACTGAGGGACCTCACCATACCATATTATCACCATACTGAGGGACCTCATGATACCATATTATCACCATACTGAGGGACCTCACCATACCATATTATCACCATACTGAGGGACCTCACCATACCATATTACCACCATACTGAGGGACCTCACCATATTATCACCATACTGAGGGACCTCACCATACCATATTATCACCATACTGAGGGACCTCACCATACCATATTATCACCATACTGAGGGACCTCACCATATTATCACCACACTGAGGGACCTCACCATACCATATTATCACCATACTGAGGGACCTCACCATACCATATTATCACCATACTGAGGGACCTCACCATACCATATTATCACCATACTGAGGGACCATACCATACTGAGGGACCTCACCATACCATATTATCACCATACTGAGGGACCTCACCATACCATATTATCACCATACTGAGGGACCTCACCATACCATATTATCACCATACTGAGGGACCTCACCATACCATATTATCACCATACTGAGGGACCTCACCATACCATATTATCACCATACTGAGGGACCTCACCATATTATCACCATACTGAGGGACCTCACCATACCATATTATCACCACACTGAGGGACCTCACCATACCATAGTATCACCATACTGAGGGACCTCACCATATTATCACCATACTGAGGGACCTCACCACACCATATTATCACCGTACTGAGGGACCTCACCATACCATATTATCACCATACTGAGGGACCTCACCATACCATATTATCACCATACTGAGGGACCTCACCATACCATATTATCACCATACTGAGGGACCTCACCATACCATATTATCACCATACTGAGGGACCTCACCATACCATATTATCACCATACTGAGGGACCTCACCATACCATATTATCACCATACTGAGGGACCTCACCATACCATATTATCACCATACTGAGGGACCTCACCATACCATATTATCACCATACTGAGGGACCTCACCATACCATATTATCACCATACTGAGGGACCTCACCATACCATATTATCACTATACTGAGGGACCTCACCATACCATATTATCACCATACTGAGGGACCTCACCATACCATATTATCACCATACTGAGGGACCTCACCATATTATCACCATACTGAGGGACCTCACCATACCATATTATCACCATACTGAGGGACCTCACCATACCATATTATCACCATACTGAGGGACCTCACCATATTATCACCATACTGAGGGACCTCACCATATTATCACCATACTGAGGGACCTCACCATACCATATTACCACCATACTGAGGGACCTCACCATATTATCACCATACTGAGGGACCTCACCATATTATCACCATACTGAGGGACCTCACCATACCATATTACCACCATACTGAGGGACCTCACCATACCATATTATCACCATACTGAGGGACCTCACCATACCATATTATCACCATACTGAGGGACCTCACCATACCATATTATCACCATACTGAGGGACCTCACCATACCATATTATCACCATACTGAGGGACCTCACCATACCATATTATCACCATACTGAGGGACCTCACCATACCATATTATCACCATACTGAGGGACCTCACCATACCATATTATCACCATTCTGAGGGACCTCACCATACCATATTATCACCATACTGAGGGACCTCACCATACCATATTATCACCATACTGAGGGACCTCACCATATTATCACCATACTGAGGGACCTCACCATATTATCACCATACTGAGGGACCTCACCATATTATCACCATACTGAGGGACCTCACCATACCATATTATCACCATACTGAGAGACCTCACCATACCATATTATCACCATACTGAGGGACCTCACCATACCATATTATCACCATACTGAGGGACCTCACCATACCATATTATCACCATACTGAGGGACCTCACCATACCATATTATCACCATACTGAGGGACCTCACCATACCATATTATCACTATACTGAGGGACCTCACCATACCATATTATCACCATACTGAGGGACCTCACCATACCATATTATCACCATACTGAGGGACCTCACCATACCATATTATCACCATACTGAGGGACCTCACCATACCATATTATCACCACACTGAGGGACCTCACCATACCATATTATCACCATACTGAGGGACCTCACCATATTATCACCATACTGAGGGACCTCACCATACCATATTATCACCATACTGAGGGACCTCACCACACCATATTATCACCATACTGAGGGACCTCACCATACCATATTATCACCATACTGAGGGACCTCACCATACCATATTATCACCATACTGAGGGACCTCACCATATTATCACCATACTGAGGGACCTCACCATACCATATTATCACCATACTGAGGGACCTCACCATATTATCACCATACTGAGGGACCTCACCATACCATATTATCACCATACTGAGGGACCTCACCATACCGTATTATCACCATACTGAGGGACCTCACCATATTATCACCATACTGAGGGACCTCACCATACCATATTATCACCATACTGAGGGACCTCACCATACCATATTACCACCATACTGAGGGACCTCACCATACCATATTATCACCATACTGAGGGACCTCACCATATTATCACCATATTATCACCACACTGATACAGAGAGACTCATCCACGCTTTTATTACAAGCAGGCTTGACTACTGTAATGCTCTCCTGTCTGGTCTACCCAAGAAAGCCATTGGTCAACTGCAAACATACAGAATGCTGCAGGACGGGTACTGACCGAGACCAGACGGAGAGCACACATTACACCGGTTTTAAGGTCTCTGCACTGGCTGCCTGTGAGTTTTAGAATAAATGTTTAGATTCTATATCGGTTTTTAAATCAATCCACGATTGTGCACCCCAATACATGTCAGACATGTTTTTAAGTTACGTACCCAGTAGGTCCCTCAGGTCCTCTGGCACTGGCTTTTTAACTATCCC
This sequence comes from Coregonus lavaretus, assembly GCF_964263955.1. NCBI lineage: Eukaryota > Metazoa > Chordata > Actinopteri > Salmoniformes > Salmonidae > Coregonus > Coregonus lavaretus. Next base: position 112,967 of record NW_028163050.1, on the reverse strand, counting down.
AAAGCCCAGGACCAAGAGGCATGGAGAGGCAGCCTTTAGTTACTATGCCCCCAGCCTCTGGAATAGCCAGAGAACCTGAGGGGGGCCGAAACTGTGGACATATTTAAACGAGATCTCAAAACACATCTTTTTAGCTTTGCTTTTCCTCGGGGTGCTTTTTGGTCGTTCAGTTCTTATTGTTATCCTTTAGTTTTTTATCCTCTGGTGTTTGTTGTGTAGTACATTTTTTATTTTCATTGTTTTTATTTGTTTTTTCCTGTGAAGCACATTGCGTTGCATTCCATGTCTGAAATGTGCTGTATAAATAAAGTTTGATTTGATTATCACAATACTTTAATGCCGATACGACATGTATTGAATTACCAGGGACCTCACAATTTTTTTTTATTGTGATATTGTCTAAAATAATATTGCAATATATCGTGTTCAAAATAATATCCCAAGATGTAACTATATGGATTTGACCCCCATCACTAATACTAGAGCAGGGCTATATGGACACAAATCAATATCGTAATAAATTGCCTGAACTGATGTGATAATGATCAATAGAACTATAAGTTACTAACATTAACCAGTTTTTATCCTTTACCTACTACTACTACTACTACTACTACTATTACTACTACTACTACTACTACTACTATTACTATTATTGTTATAATGGTTGTAGCCATCAATTGTCCCATTATCAAATTACCCATATTAGTAAACTTATTTCATTTCAAACTTCCCATTTCTCTAGTGTAGGCTACTTATCATAATGAACGATATCAGCTAAATGCCTGCGGTAAGGGATCGGTATGGTCGGTTTATCGTCCCAGCTCTAATACAAACAGTTCAGTCAAGTCAGTTATAGGGCATCATATAGGGCATCATGTAGGGCATCATGTAGGGCATCATGTAGGGCATCATGTAGGGCATCATGTAGGGCATCATGTAGGGCATCATATAGGGCATCATGTAGGGCATCATGTAGGGCATCATGTAGGGCATCATGTAGGGCATCATGTAGGGCATCATGTAGGGCATCATGTAGCATCATATAGGGCATCATGTAGGGCATCATGTAGGGCATCATGTAGGGCATCATGTAGGGCATCATATAGGGCATCATGTAGGGCATCATGTAGGGCATCATATAGGGCATCACGTAGGGCATCACGTAGGGCATCACGTAGGGCATCACATAGGGCATCATGTAGGGCATCATGTAGGGCATCATGTAGGGCATCATGTAGGGCATCATGTAGGGCATCATATAGCATCATATAGGGCATCATGTAGGGCATCATGTAGGGCATCATGTAGGGCATCACGTAGGGCATCACGTAGGGCATCACGTAGGGCATCACGTAGGGCATCACGTAGGGCATCACGTAGGGCATCACGTAGGGCGTCATATAGGGCATCATGTAGGGCATCATATAGGGCATCATGTAGGGCATCATGTAGGGCATCATATAGGGCATCATGTAGGGCATCATGTAGGGCATCATGTAGGGCATCATATAGGGCATCATGTAGGGCATCATGTAGGGCATCATGTAGCATCATGTAGGGCATCATGTAGGGCATCATATAGGGCATCATGTAGGGCATCATGTAGGGCATCATGTAGGGCATCATATAGCATCATATAGGGCATCATGTAGGGCATCATATAGGGCATCATGTAGGGCATCATATAGCATCATGTAGGGCATCATGTAGGGCATCATGTAGGGCATCATGTAGGGCATCATGTAGGGCATCATGTAGGGCATCATATAGGGCATCATGTAGGGCATCATGTAGGGCATCATATAGCATAATATAGGGCATCATGTAGGGCATCATGTAGGGCATCATATAGGGCATCATGTAGGGCATCATGTAGGGCATCATATAGCATAATATAGGGCATCATATAGGGCATCATGTAGGGCATCACATAGGGCATCACGTAGGGCATCACGTAGGGCATCACGTAGGGCATCATGTAGGGCTTCATGTAGGGCTTCATATAGGGCATCATATAGGGCATCATGTAGGGCATCATGTAGGGCATCATATAGCATAATATAGGGCATCATATAGGGCGTCATGTAGGGCGTCATGTAGGGCATCACGTAGGGCATCACGTAGGGCATCACGTAGGGCATCACGTAGGGCATCATGTAGGGCATCATGTAGGGCATCATGTAGGGCATCATATAGGGCATCATGTAGGGCATCATGTAGGGCATCATGTAGGGCATCATGTAGGGCATCATATAGGGCATCATGTAGGGCATCATGTAGGGCATCATATAGGGCATCATGTAGGGCATCATGTAGGGCATCATATAGCATCATGTAGGGCATCATGTAGGGCATCATATAGGGCATCATATAGGGCGTCACGTAGGGCGTCACGTAGGGCGTCATGTAGGGCATCATGTAGGGCATCATATAGGGCATCATGTAGGGCATCATATAGGGCATCATGTAGGGCATCATGTAGGGCATCATGTAGGGCATCATGTAGGGCATCATATAGCATCATATAGGGCATCATGTAGGGCATCATATAGGGCATCATGTAGGGCATTATATAGCATCAGGTAGGGCATCATGTAGGGCATCACGTAGGGCATCACGTAGGGCATCACATAGGGCATCACGTAGGGCATCACGTAGGGCATCACGTAGGGCATCATGTAGGGCATCATGTAGGGCTTCATATAGGGCATCATGTAGGGCATCATGTAGGGCATCACGTAGGGCATCATGTAGGGCATCATGTAGGGCATCATGTAGGGCATCATGTAGGGCTTCATATAGGGCATCATATAGGGCATCACGTAGGGCATCACGTAGGGCATCATGTAGGGCATCATGTAGGGCTTCATATAGGGCATCATGTAGGGCATCATGTAGGGCATCATGTAGGGCATCATTTAGGGCATCATGTAGGGCATCATGTAGGGCATCATGTAGGGCATCATGTAGCATAATATAGGGCATCATGTAGGGCATCATGTAGGGCATCATGTAGGGCATCATGTAGGGCATCATGTAGGGCATCATGTAGGGCATCATGTAGGGCATCATATAGGGCATCATGTAGGGCATCATGTAGGGCATCATGTAGGGCATCATATAGCATCATATAGGGCATCATATAGGGCATCATGTAGGGCATCATGTAGGGCATCATATAGGGCAGGAAAGTGGAGGCCTCCTGTCTGTCTCTGTCCCTCCAGACAACGCGGGTGGAGTTTGACCTACCATAGTACTCCGTGAGGCGGTTAGGTTTAGGGTTAGGTAACACAGTGTAACCCTCCATGACTCTCTCTCTCTCCAGACAACGCGGGTGGAGTTTGACCTACCAGAGTACTCCGTGAGGAGACGCTACCAGGACTTTGATTGGCTCAGGACCAAGTTGGAAGATAGTCAGCCTACACATCTCATACCAGTAGGTAACCCTTAACCCCTGACCCTAACCCTAGACTACACATCTCATACCTGTAGGTAACCCTTAACCCCTGACCCTAACCCTAGACTACACATCTCATACCAGTAGGTAACCCCTAACCACTGACCCTAACCCTAGACTACACATCTCATACCTGTAGGTAACCCTTAACCCCTGACCCTAACCCTAGACTACACATCTCATACCTGTAGGTAACCCTTAACCCTGACCCTAACCCTAGACTACACATCTCATACCAGTAGGTAACCCTTAACCCCTGACCCTAACCCTAGACTACACATCTCATACCTGTAGGTAACCCTTAACCCCTGACCCTAACCCTAGACTACACATCTCATACCTGTAGGTAACCCTTATCCCCCTGACCATGACCCTAACCCTAGACTACACATCTCATACCAGTAGGTAACCCTTAACCCCTGACCATGACCCTAACCCTAGACCTACACATCTCATACCTGTAGGTAACCCTTAACCCTGACCATGACCCTAACCCTAGACTACACATCTCATACCAGTAGGTAACCCCTAACCACTGACCCTAACCCTAGACTACACATCTCATACCAGTAGGTAACCCTTAACCCCTGACCCTAACCCTAGACTACACATCTCATACCAGTAGGTAACCCCTAACCCCTGACCCTAACCCTAGACTACACTCTCATACCAGTAGGTAACCCTTAACCCCTGACCCTAACCCTAGACTACACATCTCATACCTGTAGGTAACCCTTAACCCTGACCCTAACACCCTAGACTACACATCTCATACCAGTAGGTAACCCTTAACCCCTGACCCTAACCCTAGACTACACATCTCATACCAGTAGGTAACCCTTAACCCCTGACCCTAACCCTAGACTACACATCTCACACCAGTAGGTAACCCTTAACCCCTGACCCTAACCCTAGACTACACATCTCATACCTGTAGGTAACCCTTAACCCCTGACCATGACCCTAACCCTAGACTACACATCTCATACCAGTAGGTAACCCCTAACCCCTGACCCTAACCCTAGACTACACATCTCACACCAGTAGGTAACCCTTAACCCCTGATCCTAACCCTAGACTACACATCTCATACCTGTAGGTAACCCTTAACCCCTGACCATGACCCTAACCCTAGACTACACATCTCATACCAGTAGGTAACCCCTAACCCCTGACCCTAACCCTAGACTACACATCTCATACCAGTAGGTAACCCTTAACCCCTGACCCTAACCCTAGACTACACATCTCACACCTGTAGGTAACCCTTAACCCCTGACCCTAACCCTAGACTACACATCTCATACCAGTAGGTAACCCTTAACCCCTGACCCTAACCCTAGACTACACATCTCATACCAGTAGGTAACCCCTTAACCCCTGACCCTAACCCTAGACTACACATCTCATACCAGTAGGTAACCCTTAACCCCTGACCCTAACCCTAGACTACACATCTCACACCTGTAGGTAACCCTTAACCCCTGACCATGACCCTAACCCTAGACTACACATCTCATACCAGTAGGTAACCCCTAACCCCTGACCCTAACCCTAGACTACACATCTCATACCAGTAGGTAACCCTTAACCCCTGACCCTAACCCTAGACTACACATCTCACACCTGTAGGTAACCCTTAACCCCTGACCCTAACCTCTAGACTACACATCTCACACCTGTAGGTAACCCCTTAACCCCTGACCCTAACTGTAGGCTACACATCTCATACCTGTAGGTAACCCTTAAC